>NW_017804043.1:294590-313705 GCF_001625305.1 Branchiostoma belcheri
TCCTACCATTAGACAAGTCTGTTTCCAAGCAAGCATGAAGGCAAGGCTTTAGGAGAGTGCGGATGTTTGGGGGGTCACTGTCCGCTACAGCCTTCACGTAGACATCGTGGCTATCTGGCTGTTGAAATTACACTTAAAACTACTGTGATTAAACCAGATCCTACATCTTGTTGGAGATAGCATGCAGACATAATCGGAGAAAATGGAAACGTGGTAACTATTGAACGGCAACATCATTTTGAAGAAAGGGAAAAGAACAGCAACTAGTCTATGCGCATTTTGCCAGTTGATGAGAATATATGCGCCTTGATTGTGCAAATGGGGAAATCAGTTCGGAATCTAAATGGGTTGACGTTTTATTTTGGCCTAGGTTGTAACAACTGGTAGCACTGATCACCAACGTCATAAATGTCACTCATATAAACATTACGGGATCAAGTATTATAACACCTCAAAACATCATAAACCTGTGATGGTCAGGCTGTTGCCATATCTTCTCATCTTGCACAGTTCTAGGTTCAACGAGAGTTGAATAAGGTTAATGACCTGGCCGTAGTTTCAGCTTACATCGGTCTACCATGCCCTAATTCATTGCGCAAATACATTGCATTGCTCATTCTCACGCGGTAGCTGAATACTTAAACCCTAGCTACATGTAAGGATCTTGACAAACCATGTATCACTAGTTCTATATGCTCGTACATCTATAACTGCGTTTAGAAGCGAGAAGAAGTCGAACAATGTAAATAGTAGATCTCATTAGTATGTATAGTTTAAGTATCATTGCTGTATCCTTTTCCTTGTCTATCCATGACCTTTACTTAGCTTGTTAGAGCACAAACGTACAATAATAAAGGTCTTTCATTCATATAATGAATTGCAAAGCGGTATCAGCTTTTCTCAGCTCGTATGCGGTTAGGCTCATTGCATGCACGGCCATGAATGTTCGTATATCAGTTCGGTGCATTTTGTAATGACGAAGTGGTTGGATTACTCTAGCGTGAGTAATATTGTTGGCAAAACGCTGGTTATGTTCTGATAAAACAATTACCCTGTTTTGAGACACCTGGAGGGACGCGTGTTACCACGTCCTGCGCGGAAAATTACCGGTAATCACCTGTAAAATGAGTTTACGGTTGGAAATTTTGCACATTACAGCCAAGCAACGACCGGTAGCAGGTATTAGGTGACTTAGAATCATCGGGAGTGTGCATACGTGCTGGGAAAGGTGTACAAAATGGCCGGGGAGATCAGTGATCTCCTACCAGATTTAGAGATGTAAATTTATTCTTTATTCAAGACAGTGGTCAGCATAGCAGCTGTACGTAACGACTTATGGACCGCTGAATTGTGCTAACCATTACATAGTAGTACATAAAAATACAACGTAGGTACAAACAAAACATGCAAATTAACGACAATGACAATATGTACAACTAATGAAAACTAATTCTGCATTTGACTGTTATAAAGTCTGATAGTGTGATGTAAATCGTAACGACCTTTGATAACCTAGTCACGGACCTTTATGTAACCTTTGACTTCATGCCTGTCAGTGTCACCAGTGATCCGTGATGCGCTTCCTAACAGCCTGCGACGAGACTATTTTCGACCTCCATTTCGACCTTCGCGTCAGTCTGTGGTTACATCATTTCCCCCACACTTCCTGTGTCTCTACTGTTTTCAAACAAGGAAGAACTACAAGCAAACAAACAAAATATCCATACACTGAGGTAACTAGGAGCCATCTTACATCATAGATGAAGTCTTTCATATCGTCTCGCTTAACTTCATAAGCATCATATCTAGCTACTACTCTACTAGCAGTCCCAGCTTCTATATACTGATATATAGCAACATTTGTATGATTATATGCATATTTCAATATATACCAAGCCTGTATTTTTCGTGCCTACAGAATTGCACAGTTGTGAATATTTTAATTTACATACAAGAACACGAAAATCTCTGAATTGAAAAGGACAGGTTGGTATTTTGAGTCCTGTACGATCTACTAGATCTAAGCCCACACGCGAGACATTTTGCTGAAGCCCAAAGTACACTGTCTCCCCACACATCGGTTGTTGAACCGTGGATCCGGGGTAACCAGCCAGATGGCTACTCACCCTGCGCCTGACGTAACAACTCGATGGGAATGACCCATTTTACACTAGTCTGGTATCCAGTCTTACGTTTCTGTCGGGGTGTTCAGGCAGGTTGTGTCTTCGGGGGCTCTAATAGCTTCCCCCGCCCAGTGCAACAGGCCATCCCGGTAGGTGTGTATGCTTGGGGATTTGGTTTTCCCCAAATCGCGGAGGGCTAATGAATCTCTCGTGAAATACACACCTGGACCTATGTGAGGCGGGCAGGGCAGAGCTCTTGCGGCCCCGACCACGATCAGACTGGATACCAGGCTAATTTTACACAAGAGAAGCATCAACACTTTAAAACGGAAGCAAGCCAGACTAGTTCCCATTCTGTGACGTGAAATGCCAATGTTTCCAGGAATCCGCGCGAAATGTCATAAACATCGATCTCAATTTCTTACTGAAAGTAGGTCGGAGTTGTCGTAAACGTGTGTTACTTCTCAAGTGTCGGCAAACAGGTTTGAATTACACGTCTTGTCGGTACGATTTGGCCACGTGTAGACAAACTCACATTGAACAAAGCGAGTGGACAAAAGAGTATTTGATCGATGCTACTGGAAGGAATATACCGTTCCACCGTATTAGTTTTTCCCATTTGCACGTGCTTTAAAATTTTTCTATGCGTTCACGGTGCGTATTTTTTCAAAGTTTGCGAGTGTATGAGAAGTTAGTCAAGTACATTGGCGTACGAAAAGTAACCACAGATTGACAGGAAAGTAGTCGAGTTTGAGGTCAAAATTGCCTTCCTACAGCCTGTTAGGAAGTTAATCTCCAAGCAGACTGTTTGAAATCTGCTTTATTATAGTTTGTTTGAAAAAATGCCACAATATGCCAAATATTCGTATAAAATTTTACATTGCCAATGCACATATGGTCAGAAGAGGTTTTTTCCACAAACGCATTGGTTAATTCGGGACACTTAGTTTTATCTTGCCATTTTGTTTGATTTCAAGTATCTATTGCACGCAGCCAAAGAGAAAACCTCAAAATTTACGGCAACAAGTTGTACTATTGTCTGCTCATAAAGTGATCATACTCCTATTAGACTGGGAAAGAGTCATGTGGGTTACAAACTTGTCCATGGTGTATGTAACACCGTACGTGATTGATGGCGACAGGGGCATTTTGAAACCCAGAAAGTTGGAATTTGCTTTTCACATATTTTATCTCGCCATTACGCGAACGTTAAGGCTGTTAGTAATAAATCAGAGCACGACATTATTGTTCCAAGGCCGCGAAAATCGTCCGTTAACAATGTACATAGATAAAATCTCTGCGGCTCTTTGTTGTTTATTGTCAACATTAGTCCCAGTCCCACGCGGAATCTAGGTCAATTTGACCATAAATTGTCCATGAATGCTCTTACCACCGCAGACTACTAGTACTTGATCTTTAATGTGCATTTTATCAACTTTTTGTCTGAGTAAAATAGACAGCCAGAGAGCGAACACCTGTGGCATGAGACATAAAGAAATTGGCGACGACAGACGCATTCAGAAGTGCAGGAAACGACCATAACAATATGTTTCCTCTTACATTGCCTAACTTAGAGAAGTTTAACTTATACATACTAGTTTACGTAAGGCAATGTAGATGCATTAAGATACAACACTCTTATATTACTGTAAGTTGTACTTTGAACTACTTTACCGCCATGACTTGTACTTTGCCTTTACATGTATAAACGTAAAAATGTCTTTCATTCATCAAGTCATTAAAATGGCCCACTGAGAACTCTTACAGTTCTTTCAAAGTGCCCCTAGATTGATAAGTCTTCCTTAAGCTTATACATGTACCCCTCCTCCATTCACAACTTCGTGAGTTATTCTGTTGACCAGCAACCTACCAAATGGTGAAACTAAAAACAAGTCAGACACGAACTGAAATCATAAGTGGTTATTCAACAGTCGTACATGATCGCCATATATAGCCAGTGTGGTCTTACAAAAGTACCTAGCGGTTGCCTTATTGAACCTAATCTCCAATCAGATCTTTTTGTAGCTGCAAAGACATTTATCAAATTGGCCAGGCATCCATTTGCTAGGGAGTTACCATTTTTTGGTGTAAGAAAGATACCAGTCGAAAAAAGAGATCCCGATAAAAACGCCCAAAACACGTCAAACATATGCCGAAGCCTCTGCTCAGCAGAGAGTATATTGGACCCGCAATGGGTATAAGGTATAGATATAACCATGGAGCTACAGTTCAGTTCGGTGCAGTTCAGTTTTAAGTCAATCAACTGGCATGTACACAGGAATTGCGACATGAACTTTGTTGAGAGTTACCAAGTTATCTAGAATGCAATAAAAGAACGTACGAAGAGCTCTCGACATTACGAATACGATTAAGAAGGTATAACCAGGTAGTTAGCGCCCTAGAGGTCATCAACCCCCCCCCCAACTTCCTCATGCACACCTGCGCAACCACTCCCACTACCGCTGGCCAGACATGCGGTTTATTCGAGAGAAATGATTGTCATATACACAGACAATGTGAACTTACAAAAGTGCCTAGCGGCTGCCTCATTTGACCTACTCTCCAAGCAGATCTTTCTGTGGCTGCGAAGACAGTATCAAATTGGCCAGGAAGTATGTATTTGCCATTTTAAGGCTGGTGTAAAAAAAGAGATACTAGCCCAAAAAGGAGAGCTCGATAAAATCGCCCCAAACACGCCAAATTAGGCCGAACCCTAAACCTCTGCTTGGATAGTACATTGGAGTAGCAATGTAGGTACGGATAACCAGGTACTTGGCGTCCTAGAGGTCAACCAAACTTTCCTCATGCACACCTGGCCAACCACTCCCACTGCCGTTTTCCAGACATGCGTAGGCACGAACTCGATACCTACATGTATTCCGACACAACTACTGTAGCACGTAATTCGTATCAACGTAACGTTAAAACAGCTGATGTTACTGTCAAAATAAAGCCATGAATGTACTGCAGTCACAAACACTGCTATAGTCAAGATATGTTACAATAGAGAAGAAAAAACAAGCCTATGTACATGTACACCTTTTACTCTTAAGGTATAGAGCGACCTCAGGGCGTGTCATCAACATACATAGGCTTGTTTTTTCTGGCCAATACTTTGTATTGAATCCCCGTTTATACACAGCTATAGAAGTTTAGATCATATATAGATCATACCTAACCACATCTGCTCATGAATATATCATTAAGAGCCTTCTCTGCGCTTTGAAATCGATATATATATGAAACTACCTACCTGAAAAAAACGGTAAACTCAACAAGGAAAGTCTGTGCCTGATACAAGGTACGCAACTCAAAGTTGAACTGCTGTACTATCGAACTTTGACCTTGTATCGATTAGGTAAACCACTTCTTAATGACTGTGTTTACACATGTGTGTCAGTCTGTGTGTGTGTATTTGTGTAGCATACTGGAACTTGTACCTCCTTACATGCTACTTTATTGACTGGGGTTTGACAAGAAGCACAACCTACTTACGTATTCTATTTTGTGTGTCAACAGCGAAGAATCAAACAAATATCATCGTATATTCCATGGGCATACTTTTTAGACCTTTAAACTACACTTTGAAACACTATGAAGACACCTAAGCATAACGCAGCTAGTAGAAATAGAAAATATCACTCAATTTTTCAAAGGGAATTTTAAAAACTGATAGTATATACATTATCTCGAACAAGATATACTAGTACCCAAGCGCAGAAAAATATCATGTCATAATATATAGTATATTGAAATAAACAGATCTAGATACCTTGTTTTCTTCCTTTATGTTGACTGTACCCTACCCACAATATAATGACATGAAGTGACTAGCACTACGTATTTCTAACGTTTAATCAAGATTGTACAGCAGGAGTCACATGTACCTAAATTAGTTTGCTTGAAATAGCACCAGACTAATTTAAAAACACATGAATAAAGTAATTCACACATACACCCACGTCCTAGATTTCCACTTTTATGTAAGCGTGCGCAGGCGTTTCTCAGACTAATCCAACTATGCTCCACAATATCAATCAAACTCTCAGCATATTGCAAGTACGTAGATGGCGTATAAAAGTAATCTAAATCTAAGTTAAACTGTATTTCTCTCCCATGTAAGAATATGACAGCAAACGCAATCAGATATGAAACGTAGATACCTTATTTTGTCCCCGTATCTCGGTAGCTTCCTACCCCCAACAGAGCAACATTTACCACTCCACTGGAGGTCTGTTGTTGCTATAAGACTTATAATTAATGTTGCGAAGCGAAACTCACGTAAAGCTTACACAGTGTGATTGACATACCATCACACTAATGTGAAAACACAGGCTTAGATGCACATATCCACCCATGTCTTATATAGGCAATATAATATCGTGCCAGCGTTTAGCAGACATAGACCAATTCCAACGGTGTCCGATTGCAGAAATATATTTATAGATCAATATATTTATGTAGGTCACATTTTGAGCACAAGGCTTGAATAGAGCACTTGTTTGAAGTGGAATTGTATATTTCTAATATGCCTGAGCCGTTCCATATCAATATCGTTGCAAATATCTAAAATTCTATGTTATTTGACATATAGTATTGGACAAAGACAACGCTTGTGTGTCATGCATTGTCATTCCATACTACATATATAGTCGTGTGAAAGACAGAGTAGTCTCATACTATAGCATATTTTTTATATATTATCAGAGGCCATGCCTTTTACCTTTAAGTTGTATAATTCCTTTCAACTATAATCATGAAAGATATTCGCTGGGCACTGCTACAGGAACAAGGAATACATGAGTAAGCTAGCAAGACCATGTCCTGGATACCAAAACTTGGTGGGCGACCTAGACAGATATATATAGAATGGACCAAGTTGCACGCAATGTCCGGGGCAGGATATTTCTCATGAAAGACAGGAGCACTTCATAAAGTAGATCTCACTGTTAGGCCAAGACTCCCGTCATAATGATGGTCAGTGAAAAAAGCAATGTAAAAAGCAGCAGAAGAATTAATTCATGTCTCAAATAATTAAGTCACTTTTTCTGACGCAGCACACCAGTTTCTTACGTGGTTGTGACTGATAACGTACATATACGTTACGTCTAATAACGACCCACGCCTACACATCTAAGTCCCAGCATCGTATAAATCTTCATGACGAAGAGACTCTTACTTTACTTAATGTTAACGAGTACTGTACCATCGTTATTCACCCACAGGTACAGATATTCCACATTTCAGCAGGCAATAACTATAAGATAGGATTAAGTAGTACATGGCTGTTTACTTGATTTATGATGCCTATCGGCTAACGTATTTCTGTTATGCCTTATGGAAGTGTTCGGTAATGGTTTTGCTCCAAACCAGGCCTGTTCGTCCTTGAATAAATCCCACCACGTCGTTCTCACTTCATACCTTCATTCGGTTCGCTGTTTGCAATTGTGATGTTGCCACTCTTCAGTGAGTGAGTGAGTGAGTGTGTTGCTACTCTTAACTAGGTCAACTCTATAATGAACGTCACCTAATCTATGATGCATTAGGAGACCATGGTCATTAGACAAATCTTTTAATCCAGAGGATCAGGATGTTGTGTTTGCGAAAGCAAAATGAAACAGTATATTGCCTTGGATTTATCTCCTCTCCAAGGAGACCAAACAACATGATGGTTGGGTGAGTCAGTGAGTGATGTTGGGCATGCCATTCTTGGAGTGTTTCCTAAGTACCAGAGTTATCAATCAGGGATTGAGGCGTTCAAGAATTCATTCTTTCCTAGAACTATCGCAGAGTGGAACTCACTGTCACCAAGTACAGTAGGGGCATTGACATTAGATAGCTTTGAACAAAGTCTAGAGTTAGATGTTCAAGGGTTAGGTGTAACAAGTCGATCGGTGTGATGTAGCTAGCTGCCGCCACGCCGCGTGTCTGCAAAGCTGGTGTGTTACGCCGAAGGGCGTTTATACCGGCTTGATCCATACAGTTACATTGGATGCCTTTTAAGGCAAAGATGGTCGTGTAGAACTAACATTTCCCTAAAAATGAGAAAATGACAAAGGAAACCGGTAGAGACAGTCCGTAGGTTTAAAAATTACAACTGCGCCGAAGGTTGAACACTGCATCCTTCCTGCAAGCCTCTGACGTGCGTCATGAGTGCATTTCTGGATCCTAAACAAACCACTTCCTTTGCCTGTTGTCCTTGGATAAATTCAAAGCCCAAATCCACCCACATTTCCCGCATTGCGGTGTTGACTCAATATATCTACCACAAGTCTCTATACGCATATATGATGCAGTCCGAGGGAGAGTTTAAAAGATATGCCCTTATTGTGAAATCACAAAAACACTTGTGCACCACTTAACTGATTATTTAAAATCTATATAACATTTACAATATTTGCTTTGACCGTATCTTTTCCGTGTTGTCTGCGTCAGAGCGAAGTCTAGGTAAAGGTTGAAGCATCCTGTTTTCCAAAGTTAACCCTCCAAAGTCAAACACAACTAAATCCTGAATCATGCCTTTAAATGTCAACCAAGAATTGAGGTTTTCAAAAACTCGTATTTTCCAAGAACTGTCGTAGACGGAAGGAGGCCGATGATCATAGAGTGGGACTTGCTGCCACCAAGCACAGTAGGGGCATCACTAAAAAGCATTACAAACTTTTAACTAAAATTAAATTGTCAAAGATTGAGTGTAACACGTCGTGCGGTGTGCTATAGCCAGCTGCCGCCGCGCCGCGTGCCTGCGAAGCTGGTGTGTCACGCCGAAAGGCGGTTATACCGGCAATACAGATACAGATACGCCGGTGGGCGGTTATACCGGCTATACCGATACAGATACAGATCCATCGACGACCTTGAAAAAGCACTTAGTATTCCTTGCTGTTAAGATAAAGTCTTTAATGGTCCGCCCGCTTCAACTAAGACAAACGTTCGCTTCCACACGGAGCATTCCGACCCATTAATCATCATGGCGTGTTTTTTTATTCCAACATTTTCATGACTAGATATGGTGACGGCACACTCAAGTTATATCAACTCATTTTATACCGCCACCAACGCAGTGGACAATACTGATTTTCACTTGATTTAAGCGAGGAACTTCGTGTTAAGTGCCTTTCCCAAGGGCACAAGATCGGTGGCATGTCAGGACTCGAACCCGGGACCTTTTGGTTCCGAGTCGAGCAATCTGTCGCTACGCCACACGACCCCAAAATGACGTGTTTGCCAAGGTATCTACAGTTGCTTAACGAAGTGGAAGTCATTTCAGACGTAATGCTGCTAATTGCACCCTAAGGTCAACTCGTGCATAGCGGCGGTTCAAAACACTATTAATAAATCTCCCTACAGATTACCACCAAGGAGGCTAGATTGTTTTCCTTTGAACTTTTATCAGGTCTTTTCATTTCCAGGGTTGTGCGTGTGGAGTCTTGTTCTATTTTGGTACTCTTCCTGTCTTTTGTGATGGCGATCTCTTTTCTGTGGACGGAGAGGAGTGACGTGCTTGTTGTGACGTGCATCGATCTACTGAGATAACCTCACATTCCACAGCGATCAATGGAAATCAAAAGAGGGGACTTTGCTACACCCCCAAATAGAAACGGAATCAGTACGAGTTGAATGAACTTCTTATTGAAGATCGATGATATTTGTTCCAAAATTGACCTCGTGTGTGCGCGTGTTTCTGCCTAAATTACAGCTGTCTCCGGTGTTGGGCCGAGTTGACCAGGTAGATGGGTCGAGTTGGTAATGGTCCGAGTCGTCCGACATTCATAGAAACAACAGACACCCCCCCCACACACACACAAGAAGCCACGAGAACGTTATCACATTGAGATAAAAAGGAGAATAGTAAATTAAAATTTGCATTAATGGTTCTGATATTTTATGTTATCCAATTACAGATATGTGACGTCCAAATATGGATTTCACATTTTATCTTGTTCTTGCAATTGGGCGTCTGGCATGACTTTGCACTAAACTTTCATATGATCGACCAATGATCCCCTTGGAGAAAATGGTAATTAACGCTGGTAATAGAAACGTTTTAAGAGGCAGTTAAATATTGCTCACGTGTACTATACATACATGGATGGATCCTATATATCAGAGTCATGATTTGCCTTTCTGCCAGTAAAGTTTAACCGGTTCAATAGCTCAATTAGTAGAGTACTCGCTTTGTAACCGGGAGGTCGTGAGTTCAAACCCCGGTCAAAGACTTTTTAAAAAATGGTACATACTGCTTTCTCTGCTTAGCACTCAACATTTGGGAAAGCCCCCTGCTGTAGTGACTGCTGTGTGTGGCCCAGGGCTAATGAACGGAGATGGGCGCCGCGTCACTTGACGCGGGAAGGCTCTTTAACTTTAACTTGAACATTAAAGTTTGCGCACTTCTCTCACTTCCCTTGTGCTAGTGTGATTTGTCATTACCACAGACTTTACGCCACAGGAGACGCTTTATGAGTTTGACAGTGTTTGGTTGAAAACCGGTGGAGAAAAATCCATACAGACGTGACCAGCAATAATCTAATACGTTTTGAACTCCTTACAGTACATTTGTTTCTATCAACAGACATGTGAATTCTCCCATGGTTTTTAATCCATGACCGTAGTCCATGGGGTCAATAGAGCTTTCAACGTCCTGGCAAAACCAGCTGGGAGTATTTAATGTTTATTGCTGTACCCGGGGTACAGTGCTGCATTTAATAGCCAGTACCTTGCTTATATGGAGAGAAGTATAGCCCCAGTTCAGTCGGAAACAAGCTGATTATGACACGCATTAGACGTGCGGTGTGAACCCACAACCTATACCATATGTCACGTTACGAATCGTATGCGTCATTACGGAAGTAATTTAAACTTGTTAAGTGTCACACGTCGAGTAGCATAACACTCCTCTTGCATCATTGGTAGTCTTGCATATCAATGATTCCTTGAAACTAAGGCCACAAGGAACCACAGGAATACAAAGCAGGTATTGTGAATTTGCAGCAGTACTTAGCGACGTATACGACAAGCCCGCACATGCTGGAATTTATGAATCAGTACGTATGTACTGAGTTCTTGAGTCCTAGAGCTTCGGTAGCCTAGGTGCCTGGCTCCCTATTGCCGCTAACTACCATGGCTATCCAGGCCTAGAGCCAGGCCAGAGCGAAAATCAATGCACGCGCGGATGCTATCAATAAAATTAAGATGATGTGGCCTAAGGCTAACACATACCGACCCCCTGTACGTTGCTAAGACGACTTGTTAGCTTGTAATAGATGCCAGTCACGCAGAGGGTCTTTTCGAGCATGTTTAGTTCATCCAAGTACTTCTAGGTATAAACTTGTGGATTTGTGGTATAAATCAGTGGTGATCAGAGTCTCTGGCGCTGTATCTTGCTATCGCTCGGTAGTCATTAGGCCACAGCATGTAAATTTTATGGATGACATCCTTCGCAGATTCCAAATCTAATGCGAGCGGGCGAAAAAAAAAACAAAGCAGGCCGGAAAAAACAAGGTTCCTAAAATTAAAAAAAAATGACTCAATCATTGTACAAATGGTTTTGATTCAGTGGGAACATCACATATACACAGCCAACATCACATATCACTGCATTAAAGTAAGAAACAAAAAATCATTAAATCAGAGCCTTTTCTTGTCTCCTCTCTTTTAAGTTATCTGCCATCCACCTTCCGGCATGGCAACAGACATCTTTGCCCATTTTCGTCATATTGGTCACTGTCAGATGGCAGCAAAATTTCTTGTTTTTTTCCCCCAAATCAGGCGAAAATTAATGCGCGCGCTGATGTCATCCATAAAATTAAGTCGGCGTGGCCTTACATGCAGTTACGTCAACCTCTGTAACCCTCGAATACTTTCATGGGAAACATTCGCATTTGCGGGATCGCTACAAATTAAGTCGTTACGATTCTCAGCGGTTGCTAGATACTCAGAGGTACCATCCGACCATCCACTCAATAGATACAGAAAGGTCATCTCATCTGGGTGCTGAAGTAGCCTCAGTTGCATAGTATAAGACAAAATAAGTCCATAATTGTGCAGTTGACTAGCCCCTGTTTTATTGAGATGTGCCGTTATGTGGTGATTATTGCTACTTCCAACTGTTATCGACCCCCCAAACGTCTCGTTGAAGCTTATAAGAAGAAATTGTCCTGACCCGACCTTTCCTTTACGATTTGTTACACAACCAAAAAACAATAAAAACAGATTCAAACTGGCAATGAGGGACGGCAAAACCCATATATGATATACATCACTTTGAATTATTAAAAAATGCACTTTGTATTATGGTAATTCTAATACCTGTCAAGTGTAAGATTTTTATGATAGCACAACTTGTGACAGCAATTGATATATCACCATATTAAGGGATGCAAACCTTTAGCTGAATTTTATGAAATTTTAGTGCAGATACAGCAAGACATCGATATATTACAAAACTTTCTAGGCTCGTATAATTTGATCACTCTGGTTTTGCTGACATCCCCTATATGAAATTTTAGTGCAGATACAACAAGACATCGACATATAAGGCTTAAAGTTAGCAAAACTTTCCAGACTCGTTGTATTTTTTGATTCCCCAGTTTTTACTGGCTTCCCCTAGGGAAATTACAATGACAGATGTACCGACGTAAGGTTGAGGCATGATGTCCAATTTTCAGCTATTGTCGTCACCACTGCCCGAAGTGTCGTCGTTAAGATAGTGATCGGTAATTACTGGAATACCTGCCCGGTATGAATCACCTGGACTGTCCACGGTGACTCGAAATGCCAAATTTACAACCAGTTTGTGGTCCCAAATGAGTGCTAACTTTGTCAGCTAAGTAGCTTGTATGGTTTGCATAACAAGGCATTAAGACTCATTATACATGACATAACTATTGTAGAGGGGTGTGAGAGAAATCATTACAACTGCCAGAGGCTATAGCTAGTTTGTGTTCCAACCCGATACAGCTAGTCCCTATAATTATACGGCGTATTCTTTGATCGTTACGTCAACTTGGCAAGGCTTAGAATTCCTGAAGCTTCAAGAGTTCTTGGCATGTATTGGGCATGTGGTGTTGAACTTCGATATTACGAGCTTAGGGGACTATGGTAATACCCAAAATAAAGTTCCCAAATCTCCATAACCCTCAGAACGTACACTTAGACGTATGGTGGCTTAGGGGAGGGCAAAGACCGCTTTTCTGCGAACACTAACAGTTTTCAACTAGAACGGCGTTTGAATTTATGCCTTGCAACTGTACTAAAATCGCCAAGACAACCCCCCCCCCTCACACACGATCAGTTATCACAGAGGCCAGTGTGGATGTGTGCAGTAAGGCAGCAACATGAAGATTATAAGTATGGATAACTTTCTTAGACCACATCCAGGGGACCACTTCAACAACAACATCTACAACCTACACCTTCTAAGTCTAGCAAGGTCAAGATCATGCAACCTGCGTACGTGTGATAAGAAAGCAATATCGTCAAACGACCCTACAGGGATTTACTGCTCAAAGAGTTGCAGGGTGAGGGCGGACGTGTCAGAGACCTAGTTCACAGCGCGGCTTCTGAGCGTTCGTGTCCGTGATGGCTTATAGGATCTAGGAAAACCTACCGTTTGAATGTAGGGCATACATGTCTAGAGGAGACAAACTTTACATAGACTTAGTGTCTGGGAAGTACGCAAGTGAGCTAAAATTGTACCTTGTTGCAGGGTGAGGTCAGTCGGGTCAGGGTGGTTCACAGGCCGGCTTCTGAGCGTTCGTATCCACTATGGCTTAGGGGAAACTAACGTTTGAATGTCGGGCATACATGTCTAGAGGAGACAAACTTTACATAGACTTAGTGTCTGGGAAGTACGCAAGTGAGCTCAAATTGTACCGGCTTGTTGCAGGGTGAGGTCGGTCGGGTCAGGGTGGTTCACGGGCCGGCTTCTGAGAAGTCTGTATCCATAATAGCTTAGGGGAGCCTACCGTTTGAATGTTTGGCATACATGTCTAGAGAGGACAAACTTTACATCGACTTAGTGTATGGGAAGTACTCAAGTGAGCTCAAATTTTACCTGTGTTGTTGCAGATATTCCGTCTCCCGCACGGTGACGCTTCTGCCGAGTCAGGTCATCTGCCCTCCCCTGGTGACCCTATCTCACTTCTTCTCCGCGTCTTAACGCAAATCCAGACGCCTTTAAGACATAAGCTCTGCAGGAAAGCTCGCCTTAGCTGCAATCTGTTACTTGCGCCCAGACCCAGTAGCAGTGACACCCTTGGCGTCTCCAGAGCGGGTTTAGCAGTAATTATTTGAATACCAAGGATGGCTGGGGCGTCACTAGATCTGCATGATAAACTCTACTCCTCCGGCTATCGGGTCTACAGAGATAAATGGCCCAAACCTTGTCAACAACAGTTCGGCATTCTGTATCAGTATCATATATGCCTTCGTGTCTTCAAATATCAGAGTTATCAACCAAGAATTGAGGTGTTAAAAAACTCGTATGCTCCAAGAACTATGGTAGGGTGGAACTCGTTGCCACCAAGCACAGTTGGGGCATCATCACTAGAAAGCTTCAAACAACTCCTGCAATTAAATGTACATGTACAAAGATTGTGTGTAACAAGTCGGTCGGTGTGATATAGCTAGCTGCTGCCGCGCCGCGTGCCTGCGAAGCTGGTGTGTTACGCCGAAGGGCAGTTATACTGGCTATACTGATACAGAAGCTGGTGTGTCACGCCGAAAGGCGGTTATACCGGCTATACCGATACAGATACAGAACAACAGCTCAGAATTCTATATTAGTCTTATACATACCAACCACATTTGTATATCCACAGGTCTCTCTATAGCTATGAGATAGCTACAATGCCCTGATTATCTTACATTATGTGTATCAATAGACAGCTGGCGCAGTGATGATAGCGTATGAACCAGGTGGTCGCTATCAAAAACACGTCAAAGCGTATGTACGTACCTATTTGCTTAAAGACATAACATACACAGGAAGCGTACCAAGAAAAATATACACGTCGGCATTATATTTGATATTTTGAAATCAAAATGTATGTTCAAGGTCATATTTTGTTTTTTCATGTAACAAGTCTTGCTATTTTGGTCGGTAGGTAGTATTTCAAGTAGTAATTTGTGGCGTTGTCGGCCTGTGGTTAGACTAGAAGGCAAGAGGTCGAGGGGTCATGGGTTCGGTTCCTGGTATTCCTGGCGAGACGTTGTGTCCTTGCGAAAGGGACTGCACACGGCTTTCTTCACTTCACCCAGGTGTAAAATGGGTCCCTGACTTCGGTTGGGGAGGTAAAAGGCAGTGGAAGGAGAGGGATGGGCCCTGAATTTCTTACAATACCGTGCCGTAGACACAGTTGACTAACAGCCAACTGCTCCTACCACCTTCCAATATACTACACAAATGTCTAAGGCACAGTGCCCACTATACGGCTATAGAAATGATTCTGTCTTTATCCGTGACACCAAAAGCAGGATAAGACTCACAGAATCGCAAAGACTTTGCATACAACATTACAATTTACAGCGGACAAGACAGGTGACATATACATATACACCTCTTCCGACTATAACAAATGAGGTTTAGGAAAGATAAAGCATGACTAGTGATGCGACAGTAGTTTTTCTGTACAGGGTTATGGCCCTATGTAGAAAGGACTGTACATGTTGAAGCCGTTTCGTACTTTCCCTGGGAAAGCTCACAGCCCAGGGCCCTTAACCATTTTACCCCTTATCGTTTGCGGTTGTTTTATTGCCCACCGTGGTTAGTTTACGACTCTCGATGATCACCCTGTCAATAGTGACATGGGTATTAGGCACTCTGTTATCTCTGTTTATTTCCTTTAAAAGCTTATGGTTTATTGTGATAAGATTATAGACTACGGAGATATACTACCTGTTTACTACCCAACCTTTATAGTCTATTACGATAAGCGTATGTTTATTGTTACAATAGTAATTTTATGAGCCATTGTGGACATATAGTCTTCAAGCATCATTAATTTTGATTACTTTGTGTCATTGACTAATTATTTGATAGGGGCAAACGTTTATTTGAAATTGGCACTGATTCAATTTTGATGTTTATTTGAAATGTCGTCCACCCCTCCATGTCGAATGGAATGCCCCTGAAAGCCATGGTGTTTAGAAGCATAAGAGCCCGATAAGGCAAGGGATGAAGTAAAATGTGTTCATGTTCAAAACAAAGTACTAAAGCTAGTTTGCACAGACAATTTGCCTGCTACTCTGGTGATTTGATGTGAATCACTAACTTTGTCTGGACTTTAGAATTTGGAACATCAGACACCGTGGCATGTCTCTACTCTTGAAAGGTGTGATTGTGGTGGAATCTTAAACGTGGTAGATACTCATTTCCCCCTGATTGAAGCGAGTGAAGTCGCCCTTCCTAAGGGCACACCAAGGGGGCATGTCGGGGGATCATACCAAGGACTTGTCCCGATCTGAATGCTCGGGCCATAACGCCACGCGATGCCACATCAACTATCGTGTAACGAGTGCAAATTACTGTTTTCTACGGAGAAAATCAGGCCGATACTCTACTCGATATTCCCATGCTTAATTTACATGATTACCTGCCCTGAAGTGGTGCTGCCCTGAAGTGCTGTTTTGTGTTGAACGACAACAGTAATTTGGTCTCCGTAACAGCTGTAACGTCCGGAAATGAGCTAGGTAATAACGCTGGTTATTCTCAGTCTTCAGTGATGATTGGCCGTACACAGTGCTTAGATTTAGTTGTGGGCGATTCAAACATCTAGATTTGAGCTACGCGAATAGATCAATGCTGACGCGCGACTAGAGCGTTAGCTTAGTAACCGGGAGGTCACGAGTTCAAACCCCGCCCGGGTCATACCAAAGACTTTAAAAATGGTACATACTGCTTTCTGTGCTTAGCACTCAGCATCTATGAGAGAGTATGGTGAGATCAATACACACAACACTACCTGAAGGCTAGCCACCTGCTGTAGTGCTTGCACAACCGTGTGGCCCAAGGGCTACAGAAATGAATATGAGCACCACCCCTATGCTCTGTACAGGGTCGAACAGGACCTTTTTTTACGTTGAATAGATCATACGAGATCAGGTTGACTACTATTATTTCAAACAGATCTTATCGCTAAAATTGGCCTGAAAGCTCCTCCTGTGTAATCCGCGATGCGTGACAACAGTCCTTGGCATTGTAGCATTATTTATAACTACAAACCCTTTATAGTCACTACCCCTTATTAACCCTGGTACTCTCTCTTTATAGTTTGGTTGATTCAAACATGTAGCTAGGGGAATAGATCATACGAGATCACGTTTACTGCTATTATTTCAAACAAGTTATCGCTAAAATTGGCATAAAAGTTCCTCTAATCAGTGTCTTTGTAGTCGCCATGCCCGACCAAAGTCAGGTTGGCTACTATTATTTCAAACAGATTTTATCGCTAAAATTGGCCTGAACGCTCCTCCTTTGTAATCGGCGATGCGTAACAAAAGTCCTTGGCATTGTACGAATATTTATAGCTACAAACCCTTTATTAACGCTTGAATCTAACATTTAACTATAGATCATATGAAATCAGGTTGACTACTATTATTTCAAACACATGTTGTCGCTAAAATTGGCCTGAAAGCTCCTCTAATCAATATCTTTGTAGTTCGCGTGAAAAAGTCCTTGGCATTGTACCAGTATTAATAGCTATAAACCCTTTATAGATACAGACCTTTGGTATTATCTCTTTAGTTTGCATGATCATGATTCAAACATTTAGCTCACGGGACTGGCTGAAGAGATACAGCGACAAGATATGATGATGAAATTCTAGCTAGGGGAATACATAGATCATACGATCAAGTGTACTGCTATTATTTCAAACGGATGTTGTCGCTAAAATTGGCAAGAAAGCTCCCCTGATTCAATTTGTACTTCGCGAGGCGTCCTTGGCATTGTAGCTATAAAACTACAAACTTCGTACTCACTTTGTAGTTCCACCTGTATTGTATGCTTGTATTGCACATTATTCAGTCACCAGGGAAGGCCCTTTGTAATACCATTTGGCAAGTTGGAAAGGTTGTATATCTCCATACAGCGAATGTAAAAAGATAAAATGAAATCAAAGCACTCTCAGTGTCTGTAAAAGTGGTCTCAACAGTGTGAACGGAAATATGAACACATGAACACAACCAGCACATATCTACTTGAAGATAGGGAAATTTTTTTCTTGCATGACGTATGTAGACTTTGAGCATCACGTGACAGGCGCCCCAAAGGAGTGACGTCAAACTCTCTCAAGGCTAATTATTGTGACGTCATAAACCTGTAACGACAAGCTTATCAATCATCTGCACATGTCTACCGTTTACCTTGGCATGACAGATTTGATTTGATTTGATTAGATTTATTAGTATTGAAACAATACAATACACGTGGAACAAAGGCAGCTGTTACTGGTGTTGTGTCCCACACATAGAAACAAATACAGGACAGACAATACTCATTTTCACTTGAGTTAAGTGAGGAAAGTCGTGTAAAGTGCCTTTCCCAAGGACACAAGATCAGTGGCATGTCAGGACTCGAGCCCAGGACCTCTTGGTTCCGAGTCGAGCACTCTGCCGCTACGCCACACGACCCCACATGAAAGATACAAAACCACACCCACCACCACCACAACCGTGCCCTGAATCCACCTTTTCAATTATTTGTAGATCTCTATGGGCAGTTAGTTCTGTGAAATGCGATCTCGTCCATAATGACCCCCTAAACAACCTTAAAACAGATAGGGGCAGGTGCGAAATTGAGTTCAGTGACCTTTTGAAACTACCTTAAGAATGTCCTTGAATGTAGACTCAAGGTTACCCTACACTGTTGCAATGTGACCTAACCAGTACTCGACTTCACGTGTAAGTCACGTGATTGATCTATCAAGCTATGTGTATTGTGTGTATTCACGCAACAGAAAACATTATACACACACATACATACATATA
>NW_017804043.1:313725-315500 GCF_001625305.1 Branchiostoma belcheri
TATATATATATATATATGACTCCTGAAGTCTAATTTTATGACTACTAATCCAGATGCATGATGATGATGATGACTGAAGTCTACAATAGCTTGGATGCTGTTTCTTATAATTTTTACTATCAAATCAAATAGTAAATCTCGTCCAAATGCCTGTATGAGTTAGCTTCTGTTATGGATTTTTCAATTTCACCATACCACGTAAAACATCTTACGACTTTTAACAGGTGTCTTAGGTGTTATCTTATGATGTCCACCACAGAATACACAGTTAGTGGTTTTGTCTGTCGGAGCTTCATCTATCAATGTATCCGCAAAGCCTTTACAATATACCAATCTGCACGTAAAGCCTACACAAAATCGTTTCCAATAGATGTTCGCAATGTGTGCCCAAAACCTCGTTTCACATATTGATTCCTAATCCCCGCAATGCGTGGGAATTCAAAGCATCTCACGAAATCGTGAATTACATGTGATTCAGAGATGGGCTTCGTTTAAGCCCATGCAATTTCGTCTATGGAGTATAGATTTGAATGGCCTACCTTAAACCGACTGATGTAGCCCACCTAATTTAACGTAATTCTGTCCCGATCACATTCTAGCCTCTACCAGGCTTCGGGAGACGGCTGGAAAGATTAGAAATGGGTAAAAAAGACAAATAACATACTTTGTCCGCTAAAGTACTTTAGATGTACTTTAAATGTATCCTTAGATTTAGCGGACCAATACTCCTAGCATGTTATCTGTCTATCTTGCCTATTTTTACTTATTCCAGCCGCTTCCTGGTAGAAGCTAGGCACATTCTTTGTACGATCGTCGCACGACCGTCCCACGATCGTCGCAAGACCGTCGTACGATTGCGAGCTAAGAGCAACTTGTCAACACGCCGCGTCAAACACCTAGTAACAAACCCATATGGCGTTTGACATGAGTCACGTCACATTTCCAAGCTAGCGCAGCTTAAAATATGTCAAGCCAAGCCACTCCGTTCACGTCAGACGACAAACCAAGCGAAAATACCACTGTATACAGAATGGACGGAATGCAAGAAATGACCCCGAAAACCATTATTTAAGAAAAGGCATCGGAGCTTTCAAGCGAGGCAGCCAAAAGTTCACAGTGCCAACCCCCGGCGTGAGAAATATGCACTTACATGGATGCGGAAAGTCATAAAAGTAAGGCACCGTTTTATCTCTGTAATAGGCCCTTTCTATCTCTGTTTGCGTTATCTTATGTGGTATAGTGGGAAGGTACATTTTGTTAATCTATCAGTGAACTACGATGAAAAGTTGTCTGGGAATCATAAAGTTTTGTTAAAGTGTGCATCTATAGCATATTGTAATGCGTGCATATAGTAAAGTACGATATCTATGTATTATAGTATAGGCTGTGGCAGGCTGAACAAATAGCTTCATTTTCGATGTTGCTAAACAGGCAGAATACTCTCTAACACTTGTTAAAGTTACTGGAAGGCCTAAGCATTAATTCTAATATCAAAATCATATCCAGTTGCTTGAGTAACTGCTTTTTGGCGTATCTTATTACCTGGATGTCTAACCTTCATCGACGTATTTATTCTAATAGTTAAAAAAGATGATGGGAGACCCATTCTTTATAATAGTTGTAGAAGATACTGGAAGAGCGAGGAATTCATCTGCTATAGCCCTTGTCCGCCCTTGCTCTACTTATTCAAGCGGTACATGGTCTGGAAACCTACTCTCCAAGCAGAGGTTGGTGGGGGAAGATCGTCACCGTTTTATATATGCCTCGTTTTTTTT
>NW_017804043.1:315520-324861 GCF_001625305.1 Branchiostoma belcheri
TTTGTCGCCCCCCACCCAAAAAAAAACGAGGCATATATAAAACGGTGACGATCTTCCCCCACCAACCTCTGCTTGGAGAGTACTGGAAACCAGGCTATGGCAATATGATTTTAAGTATTATGGCCTTGGCATAACCAAACCTTTACATGTATGTACTATATATCACAGCGGACGGTGCGTCGTTTAACATCAAAACTATCAATCTAAAGTCGGCCATTTGTCTCAATGCACTGATCGATAGTGATCGATGTCGTTGATAGAGATCTAGTGGGTATGAAAGTAAAACAAAAGGAATGGTTTCGTAATGAGATGAATGCGGTACCCCCTGCACGCGCGCCTGCGGCACTTTTCCGCTGTAATTGTGACTGAACACACGCGTGTTGCACAACCTGGTCGGTGTCTTTTGTGTTCATAATCTCTAGGGAAATCCAACATTTGTTATTCTGTGCGTAAGAAACTTTATACTATAATAACTGTAGGTTTGATACTAGAAAACACAACGATTATGATGCCTTGAGTAGGCTGGAAGATAACTTATAGCTCTAATACGATCTAATTCTAAATCTTGTCGGTTTTCTTTTCCTGATCTCTAGAGGAATCCAACATTTGTTATTCTGTGCGAAAGAACTTTTATACTATAATAACTGTAATTTTGATACTAGAAACCGCAAAGAGAGGTTATACTCATTGTTTTCCTGGCAATTTGTAATGTCTTGAGTAGGCTGGAAGATAACTTATAGCTTTAATACGATCTAATTCTAAATATTGTCGGTGTCTTCTGTTTTCCGAATCTCTAGGGAAATCCAACATTTGTTACTCTGTGCGCAACAACTTTATACTATAATAACTGTAATTGTGATACTAGAAATCACAACACTGTTATTAAGGGAGATGTAAATTTCATTGTATTCCTGCAATTTATAATGTCTCGGGTAGGCGGGAAGATAGATTATAGGTCTAATACGATATAATGCTAACTTTTGCAAATAAGCTACGTACGTGCTAGAAAGGTAAGACAAAGCGACATATAATTTACCGTATCATACTACATAACACACAATGTACACCATAACAAGGCACTAGGGATACTAGATAGCACCGTGTAATACCCACAATTACATTCCGCTATTACGTGCTCTAGTTGTCGACCATGTTGAATACATTAACTACAAGAGTCACCTTACAAAACTTTGGTAAAGTGATTTATGACTTCAAATAGCTTCCACAGATGTCACTATTCAAAGGAACGGTAATAAAACTGTCCGTATCTATTTGAAGTTACATACCGATACACACCTGAAGCTATTATTAATCTTTGACTACAAGCAGTTGGAGTCGCCGACCCGCGTGAAAAATATTACTTGCCTGTCTTCAAGGTTGCGACAGATCAATATTATCGCAACATTTGGCGCCTGTTATTAAAGATAAGGGGTTCGCTTTGTTTGACGTCACCGAAGAGCTGCCCATAGGAAGCATTTTATAGCCTCTTTAGACTACTATCTTCAAACAGGTCGTTTTTTACACACAGAAAGAATTTGGCGCTTTTTATCACGACTTACACATTGTCCAAAGAAACAGATGAAAAGATTTTAGAGGAGATAGAGATGTTTTAAAGCAAACTCGCAGAAAAGAAATGAATCGAGCAAGGCTTATCCTAAGGAATGCCCGTCCAGTCACACAGCTTTTGAAGCGTGCTCAAGAACGTAAAGAGTGGTCTCCCATAGACAAACACACCTAAATCATGTAAACATCCATGTTGACCGATTACGTAAGCATCTATACAGGCTACATTTTTTGACACAGGATTGGATTGTAGTTTGCAGTGCAATGGAAAAAATCGTATTCTCTACCAGACTTACTTCGCTGGCTATATATAGGAAAATACTTGCCGGGGGAGTTTGGCCGCCTTTGGGTTTGACTATGCCGCGCAGTTAGAGGGATCGAAACTACCTCCCCGCGGCCGGACTCCCTTGGCCAATTTGATTCTCTTTTTTTGCCGAATTCCACGATCCGTATTCCCGTAGAAAAGCCTGGTGGAGGCTAGAAAAATCGGACTTACCCAAATATTCGACCGTGTATCGAGAGTCTGTGTCAGGGAATGTGCAGTCTGCCGATTAAGTGGCGTCACTTTATGCAGGTTGAACACGTGACTCGTAGTGAGCAGTGGGTCAAATGTCGCAGAAAGTCTGTGGCGTCCACCGTCGCTATTGTATATCATTTCACAATTCTTTTCGGTGATGGATTCAAACATGTTACAGAAGGTGTTATCTTTTACCACCTGTTCAAAGCAACAGTTTTATAGTATATGAATTTTACATAGACCGCCTTTAGTCCCGTCAACAACTTCATTACGCTTATCTTTACAGGAAGATAAGGCTGGTCGTAGAACCAGTTTAAAGGACGGCAGACTGCTGACTGCTGCACAACTACTGGGCAGTGCCAGACAGTAGTTTAAAGGTGAGATTTCGTTTGCGTAACACATGTGCCGGTCTGTCTTAAACTCTTAACTAAGAGGTAAACAAGAACAGGCTCACCCACGGCTATACTGGCACAAATCCACGCAGATAGGGGAGCGCCGTAACATCTGGAGATTAACCCCGGAGTTTTGAAAAACGATCAACTTTATATGGAGTGATTTTCACTCATTACCTTATAGAAGCTAGCTGTAATAAGGCCACAGGCTTACAAAACATTTTGATTTATAGGACACACTTCTAGGCTTCTGTGCGTCGTGTAATGATGCTTTTGCTTTAAAAAAAAACTAGAATAAAATAATTGATTAATTAAATAGAATAGAATACAGAAACTAGAAAACTATGAGGCCACGGACTTAAAATACATTTGTTTAGGGCACATTTCTAGTGTCCCTGACTCTTGTAATAATACTTCTCCTTTAAAAAGGTAGACTTATAGCAATTTTACGTATATGTACATGTACATGTACAGTACACAGCTGTAAGGTAGACCTGTACAGACCTGTGGCTAGATGTGACGTGTAATGAGACGTGCGTTGATTTACCGCCTGGTGTTGGGAATGTGTGCACTGTCGCGCCGGCCAGCTGAAGTCAGACAACAAACATGCCCGGCCCCACGCAAGCAGCTGCTCCAGTCTGTAACCGGGCCTGAAATTTATTGACCTCCAAACCGGCTTCAGTAAGGAAGCGAGTGGCACCATGTATAGTAGGGGCATCCTCGCTACATGTACATGCAGATACATGTAGTTTCAAACAATGTTTAGATTTTAGAGTTAGATGGTGTGTTATGCCGAAGGGTTGTTATACCGGCTATAAAGATTTAGGATACACTTCTAGGCTTCTCTGAATTTATTGACTTCCAAACCGGCTTCAGTGAACATGCAAGTGCCACCCTGTAGTACAGTAGGGGCATCCTCACTACATGTACATGCAGATACAGTAGGGGCATCCTCTCTAGATGGTTTGAAACAAAATGTTCACAGAGTAAGATGTTCAAACGCTAGGTGCAACTAGTCGTTTGGTGTAATATAGCCAGCTGCCGCCGCGCCGCGTGCCTGCGAAGCTGGTGTGTTACGCCTTAGGGTAGATACACCGACTATACAGATACAGAAGCTGGTGTTACGCCGAAGGGCGGTTATACCGGCTATACATATACAGATACCTATAGAAAAGCGATTCGACTATCTCAAAGCAGATATTTGGAGATTTCATCATAGCGTTTTGAATAAGATGCAAATGAAAAACTGTACCCTGCTTGTATCTGCTTGGAAATCAGGGTGGGGCGTATTGCAGTAGTTCAGAAGGGTGTTGAGGGTGGGTGGGGATTGAAGAAATTCTACTTTCGTGGGACGGTCTTATATGAGCAAATTCTGACCATGCTACCCCGTCCCACACAAAAAAAAGCTATACGTTTGTTCTCTTCAAGCAGAAGTTTGGGGTTATTTTTGGCGTGTTTTTAGGCTTTGTTATCGGGGTTTCTCTTTTGCAGTGCAAAAAAAAAAAAGCCTACAAACACGCCAAAAATAACCCCAAACCCAAACCTCTGCTTGGAGAGTACAACGTTTGGGAGTCTGTGAAAAGTCTGTCTACTTAAACAAATGCCTACCATGGAAGCGTCCCAACTCACAAATAAACCATGGCATTTACCAAACCCATTAAGCTGCGCAAATACGCTCTGAGCACCTACCTTTTTGTTCCGCCACCCTCAGACTGTTTGTCATTAAGTCCGAGTAAAGACACCGACTCAAGTGTGAGAAAGAGACAAATGGCTTCTTCCCCTTGTTTTTCTTCTGTTCTGACCAGGTCAGGCGAAAAAAAATCCCATACCCTTCCTGTACTGTGTACCACCCCAGGCATTACTAGACCCACCTGTTGTCCTGGTGGCGTGATCTTGCCAGCCCGGCCCGTCCGAACATAACTAACACGGACACAGGTCATCTGCCGGGGCGTGTGGGAACTCACAATGCCGATAATTCTTCCCAGACACATTTCCTTTAACACCTTTTGTCCTATGACCCATATTGGGGGCGCGCAAAATACACAATCTTTGTGGCTAATAGCGAGGAAAAGAGAGATAGAGGGGGGGAGATATACGTTTGCTCGATTGCTATCAAGCGACAACTCGTGATCCCCATTAGTAGGTCTCTCTCTGTGCGATATTGGATATGGGTCAGGGGACATCAAAACTAGCTCCTGTTCTCTCGTTTTCTAGTTAATGCACCGTGCGTTTCCGGGCTGTGCAGGGAAATGCATAGGATATACACGCTCTGCACTTCTCAATGGGTGTACCGGGACACTCTACACCACGGAGATACAGCATCCACAGGTGTAACTAGTCTCTACCAGACTTACTACGCTGGCTATATAGGAGAATATTTGCCAGGGGAGTTTGGCCGCCTTGTAGGTTTGACTGGTCCGCGCAGGAGGGAGAGAAACTACCTTCCCGCGGCCAGACTCCCTTAGCCAATTTTACTATCTTTTTATGCGGAATTCTAGGATCCTTCTTCCTGTAGAAAGGCCTGGTGGAGGCACAGGTGTAACAACAGTAACGTGGTCTGTGATTTCTGTAGAACCAGACGCCAGATTACACGCCTATGTACAACACCAGGTTCAGTTTCGTAAACCACTTCTTCAAATCTTCCCCAGCCAAATTGTACTCAACCGTACACCACAGGATATAATAGGAGACCCTCTACACTCCGGAGATACAACATCCACAGGTGTAACAACACTACAGTAACGTGGTCTGTGATTTCTGTAAAACCAGACGCGCTCTAGTTGCTGTACGACAGGTGACACGCCTATGTACAACACTAGTACAACACTTCTTCAAACCTTCCCCAACCAAATAGCACACAACCGTATACACCACAGGAAATAATAGGAGACCCTCTTTTAATTAAGGATCGTTACGTAAGCGATGAAAAATCTGAGGCGAGTAAACGTTGTACCAAGGGGACTAATTAAAACTTGTGGCTTCAGGTAGCTGGAACTGAGAGTCGACCTCGCGCTAGTACCAGCAAACGAACCTACATTGCCAAGAAAATCGTAGATTCTGACTATAGCAGACACATACAATGCTAAGATAGCACGAGAGAAAATATACGTGTATTGTAGAAGAAGATACGACCGCGTATACGGGCGATATAACGTTATGAACACACCTACCTTCGCCAGGCGGTTTCTTGTGGCAGTCACGGTGCGTACCAGTGTGCATACTACAGTGTCCCGTCTTCTGGCATAGGAGGCGTCAGCGCGCATATGTTGAAACCGACCTCCTGATCCTTTATAAAGGCCTACTGGGCATTTGGTTGGTCACAAAAGCCGAGCCCCGATTGCCTTAATGCCTGGATGCAAAACAGAAAATGCCGCAAGTCACTGTAATTCCCTCGTCGCGATGACAGAGGGTATCTTCTAACACCGGGTTTTGAGAACGCCCCGTCTATTGTTTTTGCTGACTGCGAGAATCGTTCTCTTGTAGCCTCCGGGCGTTTTTTTTCGTAACAGCCAATTGTGTACAAGCGCTCTATTCATGAATGCAGTCCTTAAAACTAGGTAAAACGGCTATTACTTCAGACCTAACCCCACGCGGACGCCATGTGAACTGTTCCTATTTGTTCACAACGCGGCAACCTGGCACGCGACCTTGTCAAGGCCCAGACCATACAAGCCTAGGGCTAAGACTACTGCAAAATCCACGGAAAATTGTTTCCTGCTGGCTTAAGAAGGGAATAGTAACAGGGAACGGCACCTCGCCATGTTTCTTAATTATGGTGCCTGTACGGCCAACGCCAGGTAGGCTTAATACATCAGCAGGCTTAATAAATGCAGTGCGTTGTTTTCAGGCTTTTCAGCTCTAAATGAACAAGAAATCAGAGACTTCAGACTTCTGTGTGAAGTGTTGAAGTGTCCCTTATGCAATTCTGGCTTTCTGACCTGACCCCACCCACCCCAACTTGCTCTCGGCCAAGCTAGTCCATGTTTCTGACCCTTTGCCCTTCAGTCATTCTGCCTGTCAATCTTCCCCCACCCACGTGGTATCATGTCAACCTACTCTGGACAAACATACACACAAACCCACAGCTCAGCCACCCAAAACAAGTCTTCCGTGCACGAAAAAAAACGAGATTTACATGTAAGACTTTGACATCACGTAGTGTATTACAACGTTTTATTTCCAATCATTTTGCAAAGTCATGGATTCTATCAAAGAAGACAATACTTAAGCCCTCACCCCTTTAGATTATTCTACTCTGAGGTAAATCTAGAATGATATATGTTGCTGACGTACGTAAATCTGACTTTAAGTACATATTCGTCATGAAGAATCATTATTCCGCCCAGCGTGCATACGTGGGCTTGAGTGTATTATCTTGAATACTGCCGTGAAATATTTATGAGTACTTCATTTTTTCCGTTTCAAACGTTTTTATTCTGAAGTTTACTTTACCATCGGTTAAGTGTGTGAAAGCTAAGTAGGTTTATTTCACGTGAGCCACACCTGTTTCTGCAGTTTATTTTCGCAAAATTGCTGCCAGAAGTTGATTTTGCATGCAGACTATATTGAATGATATCATGGTATTCAGTGTATCGACCAGTCTGTAACTGATATACTAGTCCCCCGGTAACCTAGGCTATTTTAAAACCATAAAACGGAAATAATCAATGCCGTGTCAGTCTGTGACATGGAGACTGTGATAGCTGACGGTGTGGTCACATTTGTCGTAGATCTTCATACGATTTTTATGTTGTAAAATTTTTAAGCAGACTTACATCTATTCACATCTATTTATTGAGAATTAGGCAAGAAGCACCGTTGCTTATATGCGCCTTCTACTTCTACATTGAGATGCTGTAGCTGTAGTATGATGGAAAGATGATAGATGATAACACTGTACTTCTCTGACTGGTATATAGTTTACAGTGTAGAAATGTTCAGTTGTTTCACTATGATAGCCGCATTTACAGGTAGGGTAGTCAATATATTAATATTAAAATAGATGGTTATCGTAGTTTAAAATTCAGACGGAGCCTTGTGTGATGAACAGCTGAGTGTCTTTGGCCATGAGAGATGGGGGTGTTTTGTCGGTCTGTTGAATGTTTCAGGACACGTGCACTGATATCCCAATAATTATTACCTCCATGAAAAATGGTCTCTCTCTCTCTCTCTGTGTATGTGTGTGTGTGTGTGTGTGTGTGTGTGTGTGTGTGTGTGTGTTTCCGCACATTTGTAGTCAGCATGACGTCAGAACGCCTTTATGGATTGTGATGATATTTGGTATGCTGGTAGGTCTTAGGAAGCCAAAGGTCAAGGTCAAATATGGGCCTCCTGGTGGCTGGTTTGATTAATGAGGTTCTCCCTGCGGCCCCTGAATTGACCGGATCTATTACAGCCTGACCTATTTCAGACTAAATGTACCTGTATCAGCAGAAAAGCTGTGTGCTTGAAAACAAAAACCTGTGTTATTTTGTTCTGTACTGTAGTGTACTGTGTAAAAACATTTTCAAAAACTCACATATTTCAGGGAGGTATGAGATCTCCGAATTCTTGTTCAGTTTGCGATCGCACGATGGTCGTACGTCGGTCTTACAACTTATGCTTCTTCTTCTCCTTAATGCCCAACATCATAGTAATGATGGCTCTGGCATGTTAGAGTACGTTGGTGCCGTCAACGTTCGTGCCCCTGCTCTGCACATTATTACTAAATTAATCCAGTGTATAAAAGTCCATGTCCATAATCCAGTCTCGTAGTCCGTTTCCTTTGCATGGGCCAAAGTTCCGTAAGGGGGCCGTAGTGTTCTATGCAACAACGCCGTTAGGTGTTTTGAATTTGATGAAAGCTGAAATATTCAAAACGCAGCCAAGAGCCGTATATAAGGCCTGATTACTTGGTAAGGCAATGCCTGATTACCTGTTGACTTATATAAGAGCAGTAATACAGCAGACGCTATTGTAAGGCTGAGACTGCTAATAGAGTTTTTACGCTATGCCCTCCGGCGGTCAGTAACTGTCCATGGTGATTTAAGGTTATAGCTATTACATCCTCTATCTAATTTGTATGTATGTATGTCTTTATGTCATGTCCTACGTATACATTAATGCGAAACATCCCTCTACTTCCACCACCTTTTACCTCTTCAACGGAAGGAAGGTGATAGTGAGTGCGAGCGAGCGGGAAGGTGGGCGAGTGAGATTGAGAGTGAGTGAGTGGGAGAGTGGGTTGGTGGGTGGGTTGAGTGAGTGGGTGAATGAATGAATTGATGAATCATGCATTGGATCTTACGTATACATCAATGCGAAACATCCCTCTACTTCCACCTTCTTTTACCTCTTCAAAGCCCGAGAGTGAGTGTGTGGGTGAGTGAGTGAGTGAGCGAGTGAGCGAATGAGTGAGTGTTCCTGTGTTTGGGTGGGTGGGTTTTGTTTAATGAATGGATCATTGAATCAATCAATCAATAAATGGATATTTATCTGCGTGCCCTGCGTTTTATGTGCCCAGCCCATGTGGGCTTATTATAAAGAAAAAGAAATTTTGGATACATGCAGCAAGGGAGTGGTACTTATCGCCCTATGCATGTGTGTTACAAACCATTCTATAGTCGACTTCTGTAGTTAATTGGCCTAAATAGCGTAATAAAACTGCTACTATCACGGGTACAATGCTTCATTATGACAAGGTCTGTCCTTTTCTATTAAGCTTCGCTACATTTACGTTACATGATCTATTTGACTGCCGACAACACTTATACCCAACTTCCGTCACAAGCAATTCCCACAACCATCAAACCGATTACCTTTGTTGCGTTGTAAAGAAAATGGATTCCTTGAAAAGTTTTGAGATGCTAAATGAGCTCGAAAAAATGTGT
>NW_017804043.1:325832-391464 GCF_001625305.1 Branchiostoma belcheri
GAGAGAGAGAGAGATGCATATATGAATTCGTTACTGCTACAACCTTGCGCCCTCGCAGGTCGTTTCAAGCGAATAGTTATTGACAACTGATCCACCAATTATCCTCTTACATAACGCGTGTCACAGACAATCCTCATTAACTGTCTCCCATTTGATGCGGCGCCAAATTTGCGTTGGTGCCAGGATGACTGCATGTCAACGCCACCAACCTCCAGGTGTTAAACACCGTGTGCATCCCAGCATACAAAATAAAGCAGCTCTATTGTCACGTATCTATGATACTGTTGACATGTTTAATGTCAAAGAAAGACAGAGGCTTCACATAACTGAAATCTCGAAATATCTGAAATTAATACATGAGTATTTATATGGGCTTTAATAGGTATGAATTGACAAACCTTTATTGTACATGGAGATTTAAGCTTCATTCTACAACAATGTCAAGAAACTTCATCTGTGATATCTATGGCCGTCTAAAGACCTGTTGTGTCTACGTCTTAGACATCTTTTTTTAGTGTCTGTCTTTGTGATTGGTCCGTGTATTTTGGGGATATGGCTGTAAAAGTTTTTGTTAAAAGTAGTTGTGTATGTATATGTACTTGTACTTGACTCCATGATTTGAATACACAGTGGAAAAAATGATACTGTTGACATGTAGAGACTCCTTGCTGTGAGAGATGCCACGCTTGCGTGTCACATTTGAAGCCCCCTGTGCCGAACTGATTGGAAAGTCATCACGCTGAAACTCACCCGTCTCGCACGCATCGCAACTTTTCCATGTATTGACTCTTTTTGACACGTTTAAAAGTAAAACTTTTCTTCCAACACAAATGATGGTTTTCACCTACAGCTTTCGACCAGTCACTCCGATTTCTTTAATAGACTGAACCATTGAGACTTGTCACATGGCTTCAGACTCATAAGGTAAATGTAATACATAGAAGAAATGTGCTGGGGCCGGAGAAAAAGCTACCAGACTTATTCGAGTCCCCTTCTCCCCCGTTACGGTTAACTTAAGAACTAATTCTTAACAATAAAAATAAAATATTATAATGTTCAAATAATAACTGGTTACTTATATAATAATAATTGTGGCCTTAACCCACCGGATAAAAAGATGTTGGGGGCAAAGCAACAGTTTACATTTCTTGCGCAGCATGCAGCAAAGTTAAATCTACTGTGTCATACTTTAGCCAGGTACCAAAAATATGTCTTGACCCTGCACTGATATTTTTGCCCCTTACGGAGAATTTACTGTCTGCACACCACAAAAGTGGGTACATATAATAGTACTTCGATATTGTCATTAATTACGAGAACCCCGAAAGCCCGAATTAAGTCGATGGTTACATGGAGCGTAAGTGGGGTTTCTTTGCGAGTTAAAAAAGACGGAGAGCTAACTTTTATCAGGCAATATATTGCGCACAGAATCGTAATTTGAAACGGGGGCAATTGACGTTACGTTGATGATATACCTTTGAGCTTGTGCTCATATTCGCCTGTGATGCACTGCTCGCATTAAATCCAATCTTAGCTTTATAAATTACAGCGTGTAGCCAACGAGCTACTCATTACGCCCAATCATTGCGCGCCAGAAAGTGGGCAAATTTCCCCCTTGACGATAAAGGGCCAGGCACTACTATGGAGATCCCTTGAACCGTGTCTGTCATTCCGGCGTGAGGAATTTCCCAATGCCGGGGGGAAGAGCGCGGAAGAGAATTCGGAAACTCGACCCCAATTAACGATTTTGTAGTCGCAGTCATACATCTAGATAAAGAGGTGTTTAAGCATACCAGTGGCATGACTTTCAGTCGCAGCAAATGTCACCGATACATTCCGTTCTGTCGTCGTCTGACTTGTTGAACTTTGTCTAACTCTTATTTTAGTAATTCCACCTTGTAGGAGAATTTGTGGGTTATTTTTATGGGTTGGTTTCTGGATTAACAACATAACGTTATTCCGTTTAAGGCAAGAATCTGTAGCTGGATCTTTATGATAGTTGGTATTTGCGAGGATATTACTTTTTAAATTTATACCATTTGTGGCTGTGCTCATAAGTGCTGATTATTTTCTAGACCCGTGGCTATGTCATACGTCATTTTACATTGTACATTGGAAAGCATAGAAAGAAATCTGATAAAAATACCTATCGGGCTATTTGGAGGTTATCCAAGTTGGAATGAAATCGCCCATATAATCCGTGCAATTATCAGATATCCGTTGGGCATTTTGCTTCTTGTCTTTTACATCTTCTGTCGAACTGTATCTGTATCCAGCACACATTGTTCAAGTTTTTTTTTTATATTCCAACATCTAATCACCAGACGTGGTGACGGCACACGTGCACTCAAGATCTTTCAACTTATATTAATGCCGCCACTTACGGGAGTTGTCTTAAATCCTCTGTGCACTCTAAGAAGGGTATCGAGTTCATGTTGATAAAGAAGTCAAACATTCCAGTGTCAGTACCCGGTCGTTACCTCCAGCGTTACGCATACACCACAGATGGTATCAGTTCCTATCATTACGATCCGATGAGTCGAGATGACAAACCACGACATACGCAATATTACAAAGACCCGAGACTCAGCTGGATTTTAGAAGTTACTGATCGCTTTTAAAACGATGAAAGCGCGTACGGAGAAAAACATATTGATGAGATATCGCCTGCTGGCATTTGGGAAGATTGCATCTTGGCAAAGATCCGTGACTTCAGATTGAAAAAAAAAGTTGAGCTTCACTGCGTTCTCAAGTTGAACAAGAGCCAATTCTGAAATTATACTTATCTTTGGTATTGATTTTGCACGTTCTGTTCTCAGAGAGCAAGCAATAAGAATTCATTTTATGTTTCGAATTGCAAAGTATGACATTTTAGTACTTGGAGGCCGAAGAAAGCGGTTATGTAAGGGTAAAATTATAACCTCTGCCTGCATGGTGTGTGCTTGTAGTTTCATGGTTACATGTCTAGGGAAATCATACATTAGGTAAGTAAGATTGTGATGACTAAGAACGAGAGGAATGGCAAGAATATAATTTGTACTATGCACTCAATCTTTCTGGAATCGAAAAACGGTGCAAAAGTTGAACATGCAAGTATGCCAGTGGAATAGAAAGGATGCCAAAAAGTTAATATTTGTATTATCTGTATCTGTATCGGCATAGCCGGTGTAACCGCCCTTCGGCGTAACACACCAACTTCGCAGGCACGCGGAGCGGCGGCAGCTAGCTTTATCACACCGAACGGCTTGTTACACTCAATCTTTGCACATTTGATTGCAGGAGTTGTTTAAAGCTTTCTAGTGATGATGCCCCAACTTTGCTTGGTGGCAACGAGTTCCAGTCTACGATAGTTCTGGGGGAAATACGAGGTTTTGAATACCTCAATTATTGGTTGATAACTCTGATATTTGAAGGCATGGCTGTTTCTTGTTCTTTTCTGGGCTGGTATCAGATACAGATCAGATTATCTCCACTGAGTCAAATCATGAATAAAACGAGTACTGGCATTCACTGCAATTTGGCACGGGTTCCAAAACAGGAGCCAGATCAGACATCAACAGATACTGCGAAAATCCACTCATGGGAAGAGAAGCTCTGGACTGGCAAGAAAGAACATCATTAACCAACTCATGGTAGACGCCATATCCGGGCACAAATACTCTGCCTGATGTTTGGAATGGCAAGAAGATGCCATGCCTTCAAGTACCAGAGTTATCAACCAAGGATTGAGGTGTTCAAGAATTCATTCTTTCCTAGAACTATTGCAGAGTGGAACTCGCTGTCACCAAGTACAGTAGGGGCATTGTCAATAGATAGCTTTAAACAAAGTCTAGAGCTAGAAGTTCAAGGGTTAGGTGTAACAAGTCGATCGGTATAATATAGCCAGCTGCCGCCGCGCCGCGTGCCTGCGAAGCTGGTGTGTTACGCCGAAAGGCGGTTATACCGGCTATACTGATACAGAAGCTGGTGTGTTACGCAGAAAGGCGGTTATACCCGCTATAGAGATACAGATACAGAATCGATACAGAAGAAGTGAAGGACTGGTGCATTGTCAGGAAACGGTTTCGAGCGATTGCAAGAAGATGTTTAGTGGTTTATTTGTATCACCAACGGCATGACTGGCAGCCGTGACGTACAAGCCTGAATTTGGGTGCTTGATTTACAATTACAAGTTAATCATTCATAGTAGGGCCATTTATACAAGTTGCAATCACGTTTGAACCATTGCAACAGATTAGACACTTTGGCTCAATGAATTAGAATATTCACAATACCTTGTATAACTATGATTATTAACATTGAAGTGTAGTCATCGTGATGTGAGTCAGTTCCTGAGTTACAGGGAGGTAACGGCCCGTCAAACTTGCGGTACTGTTACGTTTTTGTACTGTTTAGAAGGGACACCATGTAAGGGATTGGACTTTTTTGCATCCACCAATGGTGTGTTGATGGGGTCTATGGGATTGAAGATTGAGATTGAAGATTGAGATGGAAGACTACATGTGATCATTAACCCGACCTAGTTCTCCACTGTTGCGGATAATACACAGAAACATCACAGACCTCCAGTAATCTGTCATACAGGCTTCAGCACTTCGGATAATCCTACTTGATTGGACCTGTGCCCGGCTGATGGGAAACATCATGTCATCGGAATATAAAGATGTTTCAGTGCTTCTTTAGCACCCAGTGTATAGCATAGGCGCATCGAAACATAATCCTTATGCATATAGAACTTCGGTGATCATTACTCATTTTTATATGGCTGAAAGACGGTTATGTCTCGTGTCTATTTTAATTGCCCAGGTTGCATGGTGGGTGGGAGGTGATTTTGACAGTTGATTGATAGCTTTCCCTGCATGGCCCAACATGTGAAAGAATTAAGGAAGTGGTGTAATACCCGATTGAATTTACATCTAATCCACAGTTCTAACACACAAGTCTTGTTTCATTTTCCTTCACAGCTAAAAGTTTCGTTTAAAGCAGCAGATCTTAAGGTATGACACAGTCAGATGGACAGATTGAAGATGCCCTATTTTCACACATTTGACCGGTCGACCACCTGCCTTGACCATTAAGTTCCTCATAAAACACACATGACCCTTTATTGATTGAACTTTATTGCCCTTTGCCTCCAATAATTGGCGTTGGAAGCAATATTAAAGGCAATATACAAATTCTAAACTTTAATCAACACAACTTAAACCAGACGTAAGTCACATTATTACTAAATATTTTTTAGACAATTAAGGTGAAAAAAAATCGTGTCGTGGAATCTAATCATATCAATACGATGTGAGACAGTGACTAACCCTTTTATAAAACTTAAAATTTATAGCTTCTATTCAAAACGTAGTTTTGAGTAGATAAGGCGTTTTCTTCGGTTGTCCGTTGATTGAAACATTCTGCCGTTTCTTACTGTGTCTTAAAACTACCTGAAAACATGTAGGTCACTCTCCGCTGAGAGATGCTTGTTTTGCAAAGATCACAAAACTTGTTTTGGGTAGATAAAATGTTTTCTTTGCTTGTCAGATTGATTGAAACATTTTGCCTTTTCTTATTGTGTCGTGCTTATTGTACAGTTAAGACTACCCGGAGACATGTAGGTCACTCTCCACTGAGAGATGTTGTTTTGCGAAGATCACAAAACTTGTTTTGGGTAGATGAAGTGTTTTCTTCGCTTGTCAGATTGATTAAAACATCCTGCTTTTTCTTGCTGTGTAGTGATTATTGTAAAGTTAAAACTACCCGGAGACATGTAGGTCACTCTCCACTGAGAGATGCTTGTTTTGAAAAGATCACAAAACTTGTTTTGGGTAGATAAAATGTTTTTCTTCGCTTGTCAGATTGATTAAAACATCCTGCCTTTTCTTGCTGTGTCGTGATTATGCCTGGAGACATGTAGGTCAGTCTTCTCTGCGAGATGCTTGTTTTGCGAAGATTACAAGTCGCGGGGAACCTTCGATCCTTTTAACCGAGTCGACGCCGCGCAGGCCTCATAAGTATGAATCATGAGCAACTCTGTTGTAGCGTTAAGATTACGGGTCAGCTGCAGCGCGAATCTAGGCCACTGTCGGAGCATCGGTGATTTGTCTGGCTGTAGTTAAGGACCGAAGTTCAAGACTTTCCTAGATTTTAAGTTAGGGGTTGACGTCCTGTCGCATTATACAGCAGGTGATTGAAATTTCTTGTGGAGGACGGTTGTGGTTAGCACTCACTTATGAAAAAAAAAAAGAACGACTCTCGGTGGCAAATGTACGTATGTTGACACATTGGCGCACCAAATCCGTAGTGTGTTTTTGGCACACATTTAGACAGATTAGCCTAAGAGGCTCGGCTCCAACTTACAGGTGGGGAAGTCGTATAAAGTGCCTTTACAGTTTACATATTCTTGCCCAGAAGGACTAAATGCACATGCACAACTGTAATATGTGGTCTAGAGGATCTAAAACACAGTATTTAACACTGAAACGCTACATTCTAACGCCAAGTACTAAAAGTCTATGTACTACAGAAATGCTATATTCTATTTATCATCTACTGTTAGTAACCCTTTCTTCTCTTTGTTTAAGACACATGGAAACATAACTACATATTTTGTCTACTATACGTTCACGTCTTCTTGACATCAATACAATCGTAAAGCTATTGATTATTCTGCGACCCATGGTATCGACAAACTTTTCTCAGGCATCACCTTTGGCGTTCCAAGGGCACGCACGTAGACCTCACTGTAATGACAATCACGCAGGTATTGACAAGCGGGTCCCAGTTCCAAATCACCAGGTGTGAGCGCCAAATCCGCGCCCTGATCCCGCCCCCGCCCAATCTCAGTCGGCAGAAGTGGTAGAAGCCATCCCCTCCCTCTAATGCTACATGAAACATGTTGCGCCACACTGTTGGTATGATAGGCATCAGTAATGTATATGTATGTGATAAACCTTTCATTTGTACCTAAAGCATAGCTTCTTGTAATGTAATGAAAAAGCCTTCTGATTTGTACCCAAATTAGTGCTTCTTACTTTGCTGCAGCGAGAAGTGTTCATCTTTAGTCTACCTTCTTTTTATTTTTCAAAGCTAATCCTCTATTGTGTGATTTTGTATGTATTATAGAGAATCTTTATCGAGACTCTTTATTGACTCGAGAAAAGTACAGGGGCTTCCGTATGGCCTACTACAACTGAGATGGAACAAAGCTAAATACATGTATGATTAACCAGAATTACTAGAATTAACAGAATATATGTATGCGGAATACAGGGAGAGTAGCTGCCAGAAATGTCAAGCTAAAAGTCAAAGTCAACGCTGTACTTCGAAGATAACCTAAGGCATGCAGCTTTAAGCTACCCATCTCCTAGGCCTGTGCGTAAACACCCATAATGGCTTGCGCTTTGCTGAACTTGTATTAGTGACCTTGCGAAGATCAAGGCGTCCTTGACAGAGTGCACGCAGGCAGACGATTGCTCAAGATGTGCGTGACATCGTGAGTTGGCCCACTGATGAAATATGCAGCACATAGTTTAGCAGTTGAATGCTACTAGTTGGTAGCCTCAATCAGGCTTCAGGAGGTGGCTTTGAAGAGTAAAAATTGGCCAAATAGGAAGATAATACGCCAGGAAAGTTGGTCCGCTGGAGAGTACAGTTTGCCGCACCCGGGGCTCTCGAAGCCTGGTAGAGGCTAGTTAGTAGGACGTACGGATTCCTGTTTTCCAGAAGTATTAATGTAAGTCTATGTGTCGATATGATTCAAAATCAAATATTGTTTAGTTTGTCTTACTTTTTGTTTCCTATAGACTATAAATTGACCTATGAATTGTCTTGACACCATTTACATAACCAATTCATAGTTTATGGATAAATACCTGTAAAACTCCATCTGGCATTATTCACTGACTAAAAGTAGTGGATGCTACTTCAAACGTCTGTCAAAACCTATCCAGTTGCCTTGAATAACATTGTTTTTGTGTATCTCATTGGAGTCTAACCCTCATCGACATTAGCTGATAATATCTACATGGTATGCACATGGTTTGAGCAAAAATCGGTTGTCTGCTCCGCCAACCAAGGTCATAAGGGAAAGATGTTGCAACTTTTTTTCTTGCTCGTATTTGACGTTCATTTTCGTAATAAATTCTTCAACTGTTTTTCCAACAAAAACTAAATCCACTTAAACGTTTGACTGATCCTTTAGCCTCAGTGACCAATAATGACCTATTTACTTCTTTCAACGGTGACCAAATATGGGCAGATGACGTCAGTGATGGGTCAAGGGTGCTCAGAAGTCGCGCATAGTAGATGTAAGTTTACTACCTGTTACAGCTACGCAGGTTAGGTACAATTCACGCAGAGATGGCGGATTTAACAAACGCGCTCTGGTCATAAGAGAATCGAGAAGAGAGAAGTGAAGCATTCTGTATAGCTTTGCTTGCGTTCTTCTCTGTTTTGTATGTAATTTTTGATTTTTATTTGTCACATAATGATTGTACAATATCGACTTTTTTCAGCTTGTTGTTCATGTACAGGCTGGATTTCTGAACAAAACTGCAAAACTGTAATCCGTAGACTTCCCAAAAATTGTCCTCACTTTATTTGCATATTAATCAATAGTTTGTGCTTATAAACCTGCATTTCTCCTCTGGTCTCTCAGTCACTGACGAAAGCTGATGGATACTACCTGAAACGTCTGACCGTTTCCAAAATCATATCCAGTTGCTTGAGTAACTGCTTTTTGGTATTAACTGTAGAGTCTGGTCATAAAGGGATTGGAGGGGGCGGGTTGACAGATGGTCGCCTCAAAATCCATCCCGCCAACCGACAAATCTACAAATAATAGCCTCTTTGACCCACAGAATGGCCTCCAGACTGACATATTGATGGAACCAGACTGGTCTAACATTTGTCTTTATTGAGTCCAAGCCTCTCAAGGCGACAAGTTCCGAGGGAAATCGAAACCATTCATCCCTTACAATCTATATACATTGACCAGGCGCTAGAGTATCTGCCATGTGTAATTGATAACAAATGGTATGGTCGAGAATCGGGCCTTTTTACAGTCTTTTCTGTTAGACAAACCTAGAACTAACGCACTGATGAAGTGTTTCATGTACAGGGCTGTTAGTTTGTGGAATAACCTTCCAATTGTTATGCAATCCACACAATCCCTGAGAGTGTTTAAGGACGGTTTGCACAAATACCTCCATCAGTAGGTCACAAGCACTGTTCGACAGGATTGTCAGTTTTGTAAATTATGTATATTGTAAATATGTTATTGATTGATTTAGATGGGTTTTGTGACTTGTCCAGTTGTCAACTATATTTGTATAATGTATTGTCTGTATGTATGAATACCAGGAAGACTAGCCTAGGGTCCACCGATAATGGTTATTCTAATAAAGTTTCAAAGTTTACTGCCCAATGGATCCACAGAACGTTGTAACATTTCTTTTACGGTAAAAGATAAAGACTGATGACGCCATGACAATAAAACTAACGAGGTACAAGCTACACATGGTAAAAGCTTGTCAATGACTAGTGTATGGGTAATTTGATTTGAACGCATTCGTGAAATCTACTGAAGATTAGTTCTCCAGCATTCAATAGTAGTTCACATTAGTATGGATAGTTTGAAATATTACTGTAATTTTTTCCTGTTAATTCATGACCTTTACTTAGTTTGTACATGGAGGTAGAAAAACTTTCTACCTCCATGGTTTGTAAGAGCATAAGCGTACAATAAAGGTCTTTCATTCGTCACATATTGAAAATACCAAATGAAGCAGATTCGAGGTCATTTGGAGATGTATGCTATTTCACACCTAAATATTGAAGTTTCCAAAAACACTATTATATGCAGCATGTGTTCAGTTTCCCCTTTTGAAAGTTGTTTCCAAGAAAGTCCATCTGTTTTGACAAATGGTGCCAGTGCGATTGTTAAAAGGGATTTAAACTTCTACCGGGGGGTACATGTCGGAAGTCGTGGAGTTTGATTAATTGCCTTGGCGATTCCAAGTCAGCTTAAGAGATTTCAAGTTCCGTGTAATATCAGACAAATATAGGTGCATTTTGACAGTATAATGAATACGTTTACTATAATAGATCCTTGGGGGCACGGGGTGTCCAGAGGCACGAATCAGTATTCTGCTCACATAGTATGTACATAATGTCCTTTTTTTTATTCCAACATGTAATGACCAGACGTGGTGACGACACACTCAAGTTTCATCAACTTATATTAATGCCGCCACCAACACAGGGGACAAATACATTACAGGACAATACTCATTTACACCTGAGCTAAATGAGGAAAGCCGTGTAAAGTGCCTTTCCCAAGGGCACAAGATCGGTGGCATGTCAGGACTCGAACCCGGGACTCTTAGTGCCGAGTCGCGCACTCTACCGCTACGTTACACGACCTCATAATGTTCATTCTTCAAGATCTTGGAGAAATATTGTGACCAATATTGCTGTTAATTTCTTCAATTCAACAATTGCTAGTAGTCGGTAAGCTTGAAAGGCTGGTAATGGCCAGTATCTTGTGCTTATACCTTATATATAGCAATCTTCAAGCTACACACAACGATGTGTAGCACTGTTTAAACCTTCTTCCTTGTAAAACAGGCCTATTGTTGTTAATCATTGTACTGTATATTGTACTAGGCCCCATAGTACTAGGGAGTTTATAACGCCCACCGTCTCTGTTGGTTGATAGATGATGCATCTGCTTTTTAAATGTCGAATTTTACCCGATCTATTGGTTTCTACGTTTGCCGGAGGTCTAGCATCCCCATATTCTAGCCTTTTATTATTTGTCTCAAGAATTAAATTTTTGTTTGTCCTTTTAGGTTTAGTGAGTTACTTTCACCGGTTAGTTATTTCCGTACAGCTGCTGCGATGGCCGAGTGGTTAAGGCGTTGGACTTGAAATCCAATGGGATTTTCCCGCGCAGGTTCGAACCCTGCTCGCAGCGAAAACGATTTTTGTTTTTACAAAGATTGATTAAAAGTTTTTTCTTATATCACACGATGTGGAGTGTAAGCGTCATCATACGTACGTCTTACACCAAAGCATGGGGGGGGGGGGTGGATGGGGTCGGAAGAACAGGGCTCAAAGGTTCACCTTTTATCTAAAGGTTCAAAATGTTTCTTTAAAAGGTGGACTGATTTGTATCACCAGCAGGGCTGGAATCCTAGAAAAAACTGCTCACTAAAAAGTTATTTCTGATTTTTTTCTTTTAAAATCATGTCAAAAACGCAGAAAATGCCATTACAGAAGGTACCATTTTCTAAATTTTCCGGGGGAGCATGCCCCAGGACCCCCCCTCGGAGGCTATTGCCTTCGGCGATTGCTGGTCCGTCAGACAGTGGGAAGAACCCCCCCCCCAATGATAATCCTGGCTACGGGCATGCAAAGTATTCCACACATGCATACTGCGATGTTCAAATTACGCGTGACGATAACGTTAAACCCTTAGTGATTGCTTCTGTACTTGTGACTCATTGCTTCCTGGAAGGTGAACACCCACGGTCTCTTCCTGGAATTCCTTCCGGCTGAACGCCAGTTTTGACGTGAAATATTACAGGATATCACGACCCTTAAGACTACACGTGTAACCTTAATTCCACCCATTTTGTTTATCGGTGAGAGTGAAACAAAAGGCTTACCGGCACCCATAACTAAGGCGATGAAAAATCGTGGTTATCTGATATCTTGTCAAACACGGACTTACAAGTCATTTTTCTTTGTCTGCCCCCATGTGAGTCTTTAGACCCACTTTAATTGCCACCCAGTCGGCCTTATACCTCGTGTATCGCTAGTCTGGGACAAGTATTAGGCCATGTCGATTTGATTATATGGATGACATCCTCTGGGAACCCCAAAACGGATGCGAGCGTGCGAATAAAAAAAGTTTGGCCAAAAAAAGTTGCTTTCATTATGAAATCTACGTGGTCATGAAGGTTGAACAAATGACACAGAGTATGATATGGCGAATTCGGCATACTATGACATAATTTGGTATCGTTTTCCAATATGTTTTTGTAACCTACGGTAAATATTTGCTTATTTTGTAACCGTTTGTACGGTTTACAGTATGGTTGAAACCTTTTTTTGGGAACGGCCGAAAATTCATGCGCGCGTGGATGTCATTCATATAATAAAATCAACATGGCCTTAAGGGCACGCAACGCTAAAGCTAAAGCATCATCACTATCCTTATCGTCTTGTGTAATGTGGTGTTTTTAGATATTTAACATTCAAAGATAGAAGAAACAAGAGAGAGAGCTCTTATCGGTAGAATGCATATGTAGCTTGTGGCATTAACGCGTAATCTTCCGCCTGTCGGAAACGCCAGATACGTGAAGATGGACAATATAAGATGTGTGTCTCTGTGTGTCCGCCTTTGAACATCACATCAAGGGCTTAACCTCAATCACAATGGCGACAAAGGTTCGCCAGATACAAAAACTTTGACACGTTTGTCACTTTTTTTATCAGATTACCTCAGAATACCTCTCTTCCTATTGTATATCAATCAATAATTTGTGCTTATAAACCTGCATTTTTCCTCTGGTCTCTCAGTCACTGACGAAAGCTAGTGGATACTAGCTGAAACGTCTGACGTTTCCAAAATCATATCCAGTTGCTTGAGGAACTGTTTATTGGCGTATCTTATTACTCGTACCTGGATGTCTAACCTTCATCGACGTACCTCTCTTCCTATTGTTATAAAGGTTTAAAGGTGATATGACTATATATATATATCAGCTACACATGCTATATATAAGGATAATGCTATCAAGATTTCGTCTTGGATTGCGGTGAAAGATTATGCCTTTTCCAAGTAGCCTTTCCATTGCAGCTTTGCCACGGCTGAAGTTTTAGCCAAGCAAACCGGGTCAGCCCTTCTCTCAGTATCGATAAGTGTACAGCAGAGGTATGAAGAAAAACGGAATCTGTACTTTCGTAAATGTATACCATGCATTTGAAGTAAGTTATTGTCTGTCAGTATAGTGTTTTTGCATCCATTCCATGTTAAGGACCACAGAAGCTGACAGAAATGTCAAGCTAACTGTGGATACAACTAAAGTCAAAGTCAATGCCATGCGATCTCTCTATATATGTCAATGTCCAATATTCCACAGCAAGTAGCAGCAAGAAGTAGAAACAACAGAAAGTTGTAAAACTTTTGACAAATATTTATACCAAAAGTTATAAAACATTACCCAAGCAGTAAACCTCTTCCTACATTTCTGCGTGTAATCCTATATACATCCGTCACTAGCGTGGGCCATGATCAGGTCTGGGCACAGAAATCTCATTCTGAGAGTGCGACCCACTATTGGGATTCAATAATATAAGACGTATAGCCATACAATGGCTATACTGTGCCGGTCATCTAGTTCCTTTATTTGATAACGAGCGCTCGATTATTATGAGTCACTGAAAAAATTTCGCCATTTGCACATTTAGAATAAGGAAGTTTGCATTCTCTTTCAAAATAATTGCTTCAAGTCTCAAATTTTTATAGTGTTAGAGTAAAACTTGTCGAAACGCATTTGAACTTTGGCGATCATAAAATTCATGTAACTTTATTTTCGCCAAGTTTCAGCCCACAGATTTGGTTTGGTTCCCATGGTACGAAGTTGCCAATATTCATCACTTCGATAGTGTTACGAAGACGGGAGACGAAAATAAGATAGAATCAGGGCCAACGGTTTTTATTCAACCTCAGTATCTGTATCTGTATAGTCGGTATGACCACCCCTCGGCGTAACACACCAGCTTCGCAGGCACGCGGCGCGGCGGCAGTTGGCTACATTACACAGAACGTTACATCCAGCCCTTGAACATCTAACTCTAGACATTGTTTAAAGCTATCTAATGACAATGCCCCTACTGTACTTGGTGACACTATTGAGTTCCACTCTGCGATAGTTTATTGGAAATTTGTGTGCGAGTGGATCTGGAAAGGAAAGAAAGAGTAGCGCCATCGGTAAGTGAGGGGGCGGTGCGTGGTGAGTTGGTGATGATGAGATCAAGTGGTTCTGAAGTGGACTCTTGAGTAAGCGCCCCCATGCGGTGTGAAAGTAATTACAAGCTGTAGATCACTCCGCCTACGTTTGCCTTCCAAATACCAGTACACTAAGTATCTGATACCAGCCCAGAAAAGAACAAGAAACAGTCATGCCTTCAAATATCAGAGTTATCAACCAAGAACTGAGGTATTCAAAAACTCGTATTTCCCCAGAACTATCGTAGACTGGAACTCGTTGCCACCAAGCACAGTTGGGGCATCATCACTAGAAAGCTTTAAACAACTCCTGCAATCAAATGTGCAAAGACCGAGTGTAACAAGTCGTTCGGTGTGATGTAGCTAGCTGCCGCCGCGCCGCGTGCCTGCGAAGCTGGTGTGTTACACCGAAGGTATCGGCTATCGGCTGTACCGATACCGATACAGATACACGAACCAGTGACCAGTGCAGCAACCCAGGCAAACTGCATGATCTGTTATCCACCATGCGGCACTGTGACGAAGTGCACGGAGGGGTAGAGAGCAAGAGAGGCCGACGGGGGTGGGGGTGGTGTGGTAGAAGAAGGGGGCGAGGGGGGAGGATAGAAAGATAAGGAAGACGGGTTCAAGCTTAGTCACCTTTGGGATCTTATACACCACCACCTAGCAATGATAAAGTCAGAACTGCCCCCACAAAAGTAGCAGAAGAGCTGTCAGCCCGGTGGCAGGTATAATTTTTACCTTCGCCAAGAAGGTTATGTTTTCAGGGGCGTTCGTGTATGTGTGTGTGTGTGTGTGTGTGTGTCTGTCTGTAAACACGATAACTTGAGAAGGCCTTGATGGATTGTCTTGATACTTGGTAGATGGGTAGGTCTTGATGAGACCTCAAAATGATTAGATTTTGGACCCCCTAGCGGCTTGTTATGGTACTGCAGCTGAACTTCCGGTTTTGATATCTCAAGATCCAGACATGCTATGGTGATGAAATTTGGATGGTAGGTAGCTCTTGTGCTGGAAAAGAAGTGACGTGAGTTTAGGCCCCCTAGCGGCTTGCTCTAAAACTGCAGGGGGGTTTAAAGGACAAATGTTTAAAAGAGGATAACTCAAGAACCGATTGATGGATCATCGTGATTTTTGGTATGTAGGTAGCTGAAGTGATGCTTGACATAATGATATTACAATTATGCGAATATTGATGTAATTTGCATAATTAATGAGGAAATTTTATAAATCAGCTGCATTCCATGATAGGAAGTTCAAGCTTGTAACATATGTTATTAAGAACGAGAGAAACACAGGCAAATATTGATTATGCAAATGAAGACTTAATTTGCATAATTAATGAGAAAATGTTATAATTGCGTAGTGGTAACTGCCTGGAATTTCATACTTGGGGTGTTTGAGAATTAAGTAAAGGTGAACATATATAAACATAACTTATTCAAATAAGGACCACATTTGCATAATTTATGAGAAAATGGCATTCTTTAAGATTAGACTGTCTTTTGATGGAGAATATGATCAACAGACTGATATAATTCATGCAATTGAGGATCCTATTTGCATAATCAGGGTGATTAGTATATTTCTTATTCATAAAGGCTAACATCATTTGGCGAAGGTATGAGATCGTGGAACTCTAGTCATCCATATTGTGTACAAAACCCCCTTAACACCAAGTGCTGACGGCCTTTGCGACCGACCTTTTCAGAGTTGAAGAAGGATGGCGAATACCATCTGAAAGCCTTTGTACAACCTTAACTTTTACTCGTGCGTAACCCTTTATAGCCAAGGCACTGCAAATCGCCAAGTGCAGTTTTGCTTCCACAGCTAACACAAAGTACATCAAAACAGGCATGATGTATAAATCCCTGCACTTTCTTAGAAATGTCCAAATGTTGATGTTTCACAGGCGAATCAATTGATGGAAAGAAACGATGTTTTTTTGCCAAAGCAACACGCTTGGACAGGTTTACATAAACACCAATCCCAAGACGAATGCATGTGGAAGGACCTGTCATGTTTTCTGTCAAACTTCGTCCGTCAAACCATGTAGAGAAGTCTAAAATTTACGTGTACGAGTATCACTGCAGGCAGGTACAATACGAAACAAATCACTCGCATACATGGTAGTCTAAGAGAACTATTCTTCTCAATTTTGTGGAGGAAAGGAAATATTTCACCACATTTCTGTCGACGCCGCGGTATCTGTACCAGACATGTGGACACCATACTTCAACAGGAGTTTCCGGAGGCCTGTCGGGAAGAATGATGCGAGTTTAACACGGTTGAAGACACTTCGTTATAGCTACTGTGCTGTATATGGACGGGGTTAACTAAATGTTAGTGTTGGGGCACAACACGCTTGGGAGGTAACAGTACTGTATGGACTATAAAACCCTGACATTGCGTAAATTCACACTCTGCGGTTTTGAAATTTATAACCATTGGAGAAAACCCTTTTGTTTTGCTTTCTTTTCTTCTGGAATGGGAGTTTTGAATCACGCTTGCACTAGGTCTCTTATGAATCCACACTTTTTCAAACGTCTTGTTAAGTACCTTTATTTTTTTCATTGTTAAAGTGGCCGCGAGAATGTAAGTTGTGCCTTATTTGAGTTCGCAGTCACTTTGTCTTTGTCCTTTCTTTTGTATTCATTACTGTTTTTCTGAATAAAAAAAGGTTTTTGTCACAACACCATTAGATACCAACAACAGCATGAAAATAAATATTTATACTGCTAATCTTCCGAAAGACACAAAGACTTATTAAATTCGGAGAAATATTATATCAGACACTACGTTTTCGTAAAGGCGACTGGAAGACGAATCTGACCTTTATGTACTTGTACATGTGACGTACGTATATCTACAAAGGTACAAATACTTAAATATATATGTACTATATATACATTCTTGAAAGTCCTCGTATATATGAGCTGAGGTTTGTAAATGTTCACCTTTGGTAAAATAAAGTTTAAATATTTGTTTTGGGGGCAAGGCTGTCGCCAGCACAAATCTTTTAAATCTCCGCCCAAACATTTGTCTGACGGATCCATTCAGAAACTATGTCAGAACGTAAAAGCTTAATAAACAGAATTACTATAGGTTTAAGCACAATCCTTTCAGTCATATGAGTACTGAAAAATGTAAAGAACATATGGGAAATACTTCTCTGTAGGGTCGTGTGGCGTAATGGCAGAGTGTTCGATTAGGAACCAAGAGGCCCCGGGTTCGAGTCCCGACATGCCACCGATCTTGTGCCCTTAGGAAAGGCACTTAACTCGACTTTTCTCACTTCGCTCAGGTGAAAATGAGTATTGTATTGTCCCCTGTGTTGGTGGCGGCATTAATATAAGTTGAAAAGAAAACTTATGTGCCGTCACCACATCTTGTGATTAAATGTTGGAATATAAAAAAAAATACTTCTCTAAATGTGGAATGTGTGTTAACCTTAAACTCTCTCATGTATTTTTTAAAGAGTTTTTGGATATGCTTTCTGTTAGAGATTGTTAAGTATTTCAAATTTATTAATTGAAAAAATAATAAATAATAAATAAACCGTAAACAGCTACCTGCAGAGTTATATATACGTGATCACCGAACCGTGAAATTATGTTTTTAGGCAACAAAAGTTACAATCATCCTCGCAGCGGGCATTAGGACATAGATGTTTGTTTTTAAAGTAACGTAGAAGTATGTATGAATATGGATGACTTCGTCAAAGGGACTTCATATTTTTGTCGAGCTTGGATCAGCCAATAAAGAACAAGAAAAGTTGTCGGTGAAATCACCATGGTATGTTAGTAGGTAATTAGTTCTTCTTCTGCAAAACAGCAGGTTGTCGTAAATAAGAAAGCACCCCAAGCCTGCTTTTGCCGCAAAGTATGTTGTACGCAGATTGTCAATGCTTAAGGCTATTGACAGTGTCACTGATGAAAGGTAGTGGATGCTACCTGAAACGTCTGACGGTTTCCAAAATCATATCCAGTTGCTTAAGTAACTATTTGTTGTTGTATCTTATTACCTGGATTTCTAACCTTCACCGACGAACTAAACTTTACTTCATCTGAAATTACATTGGCTGTTTTTGAAAAAAAAAGCGCCCCCTACCACACAGCATGCACGTCATCATAGTATACTATCACTCACCCACTGTTCTCGGATTGAAATCGGATCATCCCGAAAATTGATAAATGCAGATGAATCAAAATAACGGAATTAAGTCGGATTAAGTGTCTAGTCATGGATGAAATCGAATGATGGCCTTGAACACGGCAAATTCGTGCAAAACATCGCGAATAGTTGAACGGTCACCAAGTGGGTGTTAGAGGCAAAACATCGTGTGCGGAAAGTAATCTGTCGGCAGCTGTGAAATGTGTCAACATGACATACCAGAAAGACTCAGTGTCGTAAAGAAAGATTACGGGCGTTTATGTCTGAAAATTGTTTTGACACCGTTGAAGAAGTCACAGCTGGAATTGACGATAGGTATGGCTATGGACAGCACCATCCTGTCAATATGGCATTTTATTCTGCTGTCAATAGTGCAAGTTTTTCTACATTGACAGGACCATCCTGTCAAAAACAGACAATTTTACACTATTGACAGGATGAATAGTGCATTTTCTTCTGCAATTGTCTTCTGCAATTTGCATATCAACCAATAGTTCGTGCTTATAAACCTGTATGTCTCCTGCAAGTCTCTAGTGTCACTGACAAAAGGTAGTGGATGCTAGCTAGAACGTCTGACCGTTTTCAAAATCATATCCAGTTGCTGTTTGGCGTAATTTTAGGGCAGTAAACTGGACTTTCGAAGTCAATTTTCTTACCATTCTTTTAATGTAGTAAGTTGAATCAATTATATTTCATAACATACTGATATCTGTGAGGTAGAAATGCGGTGTCGCTGATGCAAAACGTTATGTGTACAATTATATAGTAGAGGGGATTCATTCCTCACTAACCGACATCTCGCACACACAGTCGTACCTGGAGATGCATAGTTCCCGTTTAGAACTTTTATTCAGCCTGTCGCAATTGTATGTGTACTTACGTGTACAATTAGACATATTTTGAACATGATTTATTACTCCGTGAAGGAGGTCAGGACCTCCGGACGGAGTGTTGTAATCGGCTAATTTTTCATGTTCGCAGTCAAAACACTGGGTTCTCTTTGTGTAATCGGCACGCAATTTTATACGCCGTCTGCGGGCATGCCCGTGTTGATGCACGAATGTGTATTTTTGCCGTTGCTGCTTTCGCGGTCAATGTAATATCGCAGACGCACCCCTACAATTACGAGGCGAATTGGAATGGTCCAGAAAAACGCGTTGTTTGGAATAGCAGTGGGGGGGGGTAAAAGTTCATGCAGATACGGGGTGGTTTTTATAAGTGGTTCCAGATGTTTTTGCCCATGGTTAAGAGATGCCAAGTTTTTTGGAAGATGTTCGCAGCCAAAACGCATTCTTCCGTACGTCGCATTTCTGTGTAATTTCGCATGTGGTGTTGCATTATGTCCGGGATGATGCACGTCTTTTTATTTTTACCATAGCTGTTTTGATATTGGAGTAAATGCATATTTTAGAAACATCCCTACTTTTACAATCCTGTGGAATAGGCCGTAGGTTTAGGCAGTTGTCTGGTAGCAGAGGTTCTGTAAGCAGATATCCTGGTTATCTGGCCGGCGGCAGTAACACTCGCGGTGCTTACCGCGGTGCTTACTGTTGCTGGCCTGTTCCAGGCGCGCTTAATTAGGTACAGGCACAGTAAGACGGTGGGGCTGTCTTTGTTACTAGACACGACCATGATAGTCCGATCTTTATGTGAATGCAATGATTGTGTGTGTGTAATTAAAATGAACTTCGAACTTGAAGCACAGTATCTTTACACGCCCTGGGAGCAGTAATAGATTTAGCTCTTTGTATGTTTTATGCTTGTGACGCGCCCTCATTGTATTAACCGTTGCCTAATTATAATGTTTTTTTTTTATTCCAACATGTAATCACCAGACGTGGTGACGACACACTCAAGTTTTTTCAACTTATATTAATGCCGCCACCAACACAGGGGACAAATACATGACAGGACAATACTCATTTACACCTGAGCGAAGTGAGGAAAGTCGTGTAAAGTGCCTTTCCCAAGGGCACAAGATCGGTGGCATGTCAGGACTCGAACCCGGGACTCTAAGTTCCGAGTCGCGCACTCTGCCGCTACGCCAGACGACCCCACAATGAATATTGACCCCACAGTGAAATTATAATGTCTGCACAGTAGGTCTGGCGTTGACGCTTGGGATTTTATTGAAATATATAAAACTTCACGGAGGATTGTCACCTATGGCTTCTTGTTTAATGTTGTTGTTGTTACAATTTGTATACTTTCAAAGTTAATTAAACAAGTAATCTATTTTAATCCAAACAGTAGGAGATTAATAGGATGCCGGCAGGGTACTAATTGGTAGAAGTGGGGGCGTATTTCTGTTTATTTATAAGGGACATTTTCCTTGACTGGTGCTTTCCAATTGGATCACATCATGATTATCAAGTTGGTTACAGATTTGCCGTATAAGTGGACAGAAGTCATGCCAAATTGTTACGTGAAAAATGGTTTAAATGTTGAACTTAAAGCTTTACTCTACCTGAACATTTTAGAAGATACAGTTGGCACTATTAGTGAAGAGGGCCATTTTAAACCTATTTCGTAGTAGTAATCACGTGGTCTATGAGACACTTTCAAAACTTTTTTTGCAACAGATGAACGATACTAATTAACAGGTCAACGAACTACGATGAACTTGATAATTTTTGTTCTTCCCACATTGCTGAAATCAGACAGTACATATCCCTAAGACATACATGTGAAGAGTTGATGCCCTACTCTAAATATATGATGGAACATAGTGTCAAGGTGGGCTATGACTTGAAAGGTTTATGACACTAAAATCAATATCAGACAAAATATTACTTATAATCATTCTAATCGTGACATAGAGTACCCCTCTTGTCTGTCAACATTGCGAAGCTTTGGGGAAAACTTGTCTTTTAGATGTTTAAACTATCTCCTTTTTATTCCAAAGAACACACGCATTTGATACATCAACTTACAACTTGAAAGGTTTATGACATTAAAATCAATATCAGACAAATTATCAGTCATTATCACGACGGATCATGACATGAAGCACTCCAGGTTTGTCAAAGTTGCACAGCTTTTAGGCAAACTTGTCTTTTAGATGTTTATATTATCTCCTTTTATTCCAAAGAACACATGTGATATATCAGTTTACAACTTGAAAGGTTTATGATATGACATTAAAATAAATATCAGACAAATTATCACGACTGATCGTGACATGTAGCACTCCTCTGGTTTGTCAAAGTTGCACAGCTTTGGGGCATCCTGTTTTTTTTATGTTTATCTTCCTTTTATTCCACAGAATACATTTGATACATCAATTTACAACTTGAAAGGTTTATGACATTAAAATCAATATTAGAGAAATTATCATGACTGATCATGACATGTAGCACTCCTCTGGTTTGTCAAAGTTGCACAGCTTTGGGGGAAATTGTCTTTTAGATGTTTATCTTCCTTTTATTCCACAGAACACATTTGATACATCAATTTTTGAGCTGCCAATTCAACATGACAGCCTCCCTGGGATAAGTCTGTAATGCTTTGTAATTCCCAGACGCGCGCATGTAGCGAGTTCTGCGCTAATGTAGCAAGTTTAGGCTAATGTAGCCTTCTGTCGGCTTACACAAAACTGTAAACCTGCCCCTCCACTGCGCCTAAGGCAGATTTCACCAGCTTAAAACCGCAAAGCCCAGCGACCCGGGACGACCCCAAAACATCCTGGGAATGTCCGATAATATTATGATAGAAGGGCTGCGTCTGTGTTAATGAAATAAACGTGAACTGCGGGTGTTTTCGGTACATTTGGGTGAGTTGGCAGTCCTGCTACATTCCGCTCTTCGCTGAACCACGCAGCGCTGACAGACAGACCCCACGGGGCAAGCCAACCATCTTCACTCTCCTTCTCATTCTTCCCTCCTTTCAAACTTCACTTTTTATCATTCAAGTCATGAAAGGGTAGTACATAAGTAAGGAAAGTACAGACTACAAAATATATGGTACGTGCAAAGTGGTAAATTTTCGTGACAGTGTTTTTGTGATTTGTGGCAGAGGGTTGCGTATTTCCACAAAAACATTTGAAGGGAAATATTTGCACGGCATACAACATTCGTCAGTTGGCTGGGATGTTTATACTTTCATTAAGTCAACGGCCTTGAATAATAAATAATAGTTCTTTGTCTCCTTTATGATTTTGTAAGTCAATATTGCAAAATTCTGCTAATGCAGGTTTTATGACTTTGAGTTATTACTCTAAACGGCCATTATGATAGTTTAGGACATGGTGTTGATAAAACATAACACTGGAATATCTTACACGCCACAGTTTGGCTTATGTTGTACTGAACAGGTATGCCTCTTGAGGGCCAGTATACTACCACAACTGCGATTTTTAATCCTTAAGTAAGTTTTATTCCTACGCAAGGCATAATCTTGACTGAAGAGGCAGTTATACAAAATTCGGGGCATGAAAAGGTTAAATTGTAAACGCATGGTTTTCGTCACTGGCCTCTTTTTCCAAGAAACCCTTTTTTTACTTTTAAAGCGCAGGATACTTGTGTACAGCTCTAACAAGCACTGATGGGAATAAGAAGCATTTTAGCTCTCCTCTGCAATTCCTCAGCAGATCTTCAAGATACGGCAGACGTGGAAATAATGGCAATGCCGATGAAATTGCAGCATACATAAATAAAACAGTACTAGTCGCCGGTAGGAATTTTAACACACCACAGCACCTTTTTGCTACAGCAACGCACTCATGTAAAGTACTAACCTTCCCGGAAATAATTACTGAAGTGCAATATGGAATCTTAGTCATTTCATTTTTGCCCTCCCCCCCCCGGATTTTGTATGAAATTCGTCGGTAGAATTTTTAACACCACAGCACCTTTTTGCTACAGCAACGCACTCATGTAAGCTATCCACCTTCCCGGAAACAATTACTGAAGTGCAATATGGAATCTTAATCATTACATTTTTGCCACCCTCTGGATTTTGTCTGAAATTCTACCAAAGGTGCCACAGATTGAGTTATATGTGGGCGGCAGTGGATTTCCGGGGCCCAAGTCTAAAGAGAATCAATAAATGAAACACTAGATCCTCTCGGCCTAGATGGACTTACGCGCTTGGAAATTCAATAAGCAGGTATTTAGGCAAAGTCATATCTTTATATATTGTCGTTATGGTGCCTGTCTTTCGTTAGGTGTAAGCACTTGTGCATTTTAAGATTACCGGATAAGATAGATTTACTCAAGGGGTGCTTTGTAAAGAATTTGTACTTAACCTCACGACTGGTATTATCTCGTGTTCTGGCCTAGTCACATTTGTCGCAAGATTGTCGCGAGATTGTCGCAAGATTTCAAACCGACAGCATTCTTGGGATAGTTGTGCCTTTGTCGTACAAAGCCCAGCTGTCTTGAGACGGAAAAGCTTGTCTCAAATCATTGTAGGTCGTTGTTTCAGTCACAACCTTCTTGTAAATCTAAAAACATGAAAATCGTACGTACGACGAACAAAATAAATGTGATCACACCGTTTAACATAGTTACATTGTATTAATGGGTGCTTATGTTGTGCCGTTATGAATCGCACAAACGCAAAAAGCCTTCACCTTTAAATCGAAAATGGTTATACCGTTAAACCGTTGTTTTCCCTAGGTAGTTCTAGAATCTGTGTAAAAAAATTAAGACGTACAAATACTAGTGCAGTGCTGTGCCCATATAAATTGCAAAAATGCAAAAGCCTTTTAAATTGAAATCATTATACATGTGTATGTGAACCATTGTATTCTCTAGGTAGTTCTGGAATCTGCAGGAGAAAAAAACTAAAGACTTACCTTTACCGAGTGCTAAGATGTCTTGGAGGACACTTGTAAGGAGCAGATCTCGTCCGAACCGGTCCCAAGTCTTCTCCCTGCAGTCTGGGAGGGAAACCAGAGGTTGGTGATGACGTTGATCGCGAGGTCAGGACCTTTGCATCCGCCCTTTTAAATACTAGTAGAGGGTCTGTATGGGGGGATCCCGACAACGCTCTACGCTAGATTTTAAGAGCTGGCTACGTATATTACGCTGAGTTCAAGAAGCCTCCCCCATTACCCTTTACGATGAATTCCGGGTAGCTGCAACATATTACGTAAAATAAAACGGCGAAATACGCTCTACGCAAAATGCGGCAATTGCACTCTACGTTGAATTAGAGCGGTCCGGTCCGTCTACGCTCTACGTAGAATGAAAACGGCCGATGTGGGGTCGTGTGGCGTAGCGGCAGAGTGCGCGACTCGGAACCTAGAGGTCCCGGGTTCGAGTCCTGACATGCCACCGATCTTGTGCCCTTGGGAGAGGCACTTTACACGACTTTCCTCACTTAACTCAGGTGAAAATGAGTACTGTCCTGTCATGTATTTGTCCCCTGTGTTGGTGGCGGCATTAATATAAGTTGAAAAACTTGAGTGTGCCGTCACCACGTCTGGTGATTACATGTTGGAATAAAAAAAAGGCCGATTACGCTCCACGGAAAAGGGCATGCGGACCCCCTAGCAGTGGTGCACGCCGCTTGGAAGCAGTGTGGGGGCGTTGTGTGTTTATTTCCACTGTCAAGGAGATGAACCTTTTCTGCACACTGTCTCCGCTAGTAGTTCAGGCCTCGAAATTAACTTTTGTTCCTATGGCTCAGCACTGTCCCCAAAATAAACTTCAATTGTCCCAAAGTGAAGATGAACTGTCCCAATCTGTTTTTCGGGAAATATTTTATGACCTCAACTTGACGTCATCTTTATTTTGCTTACGTTTTAACTACCAGGCGCACTATAATTGCAGAATAGACAGGAAATTGGGGGGGGGGGCTTTCCCAGAGCCAAAAGCTGGGACGTGTGCCTGATAGACAAAAGAAGGACTGTTATTCTGATGTTGATTACTATTCTGTTGTCCCAAAAATGTTCCAAAGTGTCTTTTTAGTTGTCCCGGCCTAACATTTTGGTGGTCAGTGGCCATCTGAACACCGTAAATTTCGATCCCTGCATGATGAACCTTTTCTGCACACTGTCTCCGCCAGAAGAGCACACATGGGTTACAAATGTCAACAGGAGAACCCTACAGCCTGGTACACAATAGTGAGGGTTTCAAGTGGTGCTGGTGCTTCAAAACATCCCGGCGTCTAGAGGTCATTAGCGTGGCATGTCCGTCGGCCCTCTTAGGCTGTGTGGATCTTGTCTGTGAAAAGATTGTCAGGACCCAATCACGTTTGTCGTACAATCGCCGTACGATCACAAGACAGTCGTAGGAATAGTCGCACATGTGTAGTGAAGAAGTGCCTTGCGATGGGAATTTGCTGTCTGCGATCCTATCGGCAGTTGGATCTTGTCTGTTAAAAGACTAGGACCCGTCGCTAGGACCCGATCACGTTGTCGTACAATCTTCGTGCGGTCACAAACTATCGTCAGTCGTAAGAATAATAGTCGTGCATAAGTAGTGCAGACTTCAGATGTCTCGGTAGGAGATTTTGTTGTCTGCGATCCTAACCGGCAGTTGGATCTTCTCTGTGAAAAAAAATCGTTAGGACCCGATCACGTTGTCCTAATAGTCGTACCGACTCGTACGATGGCAAACTGAAGGCAGTCGTAGGAATAGTCGTACATGTAGTGCAGGCTTCAGATGTCTGCTACGTGAAAGGCTGTCTGCTATCCTTAACGGCGGTTGAGTGGCCGATGTGACAGCATCGTTAAGAACGTAGTGATAAAGTATAACAGAACAAGCACATACCAGGTTCCCTCTGACCACCTTGTCCCAGCAGTGTAGCGCGAACGTTGGACGTACCTTGGTGCTATTTACCCATTCGTACGTCATTGTTAGCATCGTTTGCGGGACGTGATAAATCCCACAGTGATTATTGCGCGACGATGTCAGATTAATTCTCTGTTTGAAAGGGCAGAGGATTAGTTGGTAGTTCACCACCCTTTTACGATAATTAAAGTCGTGGAGGTGCAGTAGATATATTTATTTCATTTAGGCCACAGCAAGTAAGTTTTATGGTTAACAGCCCACGTAGACTCCAAATTTTGGAGTTGGAGTTTGGAGGCGTTGGGGCGAAAATTAAACTAGGTGGACCAAAAAAAAAACAAGATTTCTACATTTAACAATTTTGATATCATAAGAAAAATTATTTTTGCTTTGAAGCCTGTAGAAAATAAATGTGCGCGCTGATGTCATTAATAGACCTTACGTGCTGTAGACTAATTAAATAAAACATATCTACTCCATAGAGAGCTAAGAAATCAATATCGAAATGGGTATAAAATATAGAAAAGCAATGATTGCATTTTCAAGGCTTGTGGTTCAAGCGTCTAAAATACTACCTAATGATGATAGTGTGATTCAGATGTTTTCCGGTAGGTAGCGTAGTTGACAATGCAAGTATCAGTGTCAGTGAGTGATGTCTTTAATTTACCCACATTTAGGTCAGTATACTATAATTGAGTCAGGACTGCAATCAGATAAAATGTTATTAATCATAGTATATCATCAAGGACAATTAGATGGTTTCATAAATGTCATTTGTTGTGACAAGTGCGTCAATCGTAATAATTTGAATACGCCTCTTCTGTTGGGTGACTCACATGACACTGTTATATAGGGACGGTTAAGTCCTATGTGACCTTTAAAGGCATCCAGTGCAATTTTAGGGCTTGAAAACCAGATTGGTCAATATCCAATATATTGGTCACTTATCTACATACTTATCTCAAGTTGAAAATGTCCCATTGTATATCGACATTCATGGAGCCAATAGGCTCAAAATTCTGACGAAAAACGGTTGATTTTTAGGGTACCACCTGAAAATAAAGGACTTTATCTTGGGGCTTTTCTCTGCAGTTTTAAATGCCTAAACTACTGAAATACTGATTCAAAAGTGCTCATGTGTTACAGTATATGCCAATATCATACATGTACAGATCGCCTTATTCAGAATATTTCCAGTTTTGCCGCCTTGAAATTGCATGGGATGCCTTTAAAAGACTTTTCGTAGGTTATTGATAAATGTTGAACGGAGGCCTGCACAAGAGGCTAAATCTACGTGTAACTATGACTAAACATGCCTCTCCCATTTTGAACAATGTGCCAGAAAACCGGTCCAACGACTATTGTTATCAACCGAGTTTGGGACGAGTCCATCGGTCCTGTGGGGGTTACAGGTTCTAGTATGTTGAAAATTTTGAATGTCTATGGACACTCACCAACAATCGAATCCTATACAATGTATGGGTATTAAGAATATATTTAGCGTTAGAAAGATAAACTACTTGTTTTTAGAATAGTTTCAGGGGCATATCATGGATCATCACTCCCCCCTCGTGACTAATGATTCATGCCTGAAGATGAACAGCTGGTAAACCTAACCTTTTTGAAAGAAAAACACGTCATCGGTGTCCATTTTGTGGGCTGTTAGTGATACCAAATTGATAAAGATTGCGAAACTATCCACAGTTGTAAGACGTTGTACGGTTTGTAAAACCATAGGGGAAACGTACCAGGTAAGCAGGCTAACGTTAAATTCAAATCACTATTGAAACTGCAATATAGACAACAAAGAAAGAAGGGTTAGTGTAGTACATTGTTCTCTGGAACGGTAAGTGGGGAGGGGGGTAGTAACGTAGGCGTTGGGGAAGAACCACCGTTACTGTAACATGAATGTGGCTCCAAAAGACTTGTGTCATTCTAAGATATACTCATGTGCCTCTCTAAGTGCCACATTGTTTACAATTTTTTGCACATAAACAGAGTATTTGCTACCAATAAAGAATATTATTATCAATAGTGTTTTAGCTTGATCTCTTGTTATTTGCTTTATCGTATGAGGCTATGCTTAGTGCTATCTCCAACTATTGAAACTACTACTAGATAAATAACAATCATCCTAGTAGAAACATGTGTCTCATTCAATGTTACAGCAAAGACAATGATACAGTAACATTTGGGACATTAATTTATAACCGATGCAAAGTCTAGATATGGAGTCCCTGAACCAGTAGTAAACACATTCGCCCTACAACGATTTTATTTATACATTTGTTGATTAATTGATTGATTCGTTGTTTGTTTACTGCTTGCAGGTTTCCAAAGATGAACGTGTTGTTGCCTTAAGGCTATTGTCAGTTACAAGCCGGCATAACCACCTCAACCATGGATACACTTACCGAAGACGGTGCCATGTCTGAAGACGGGTTGGAGCAAGAATTCGACCAAGAGTTCCTGACCTGTCCCGTCTGCAACAAACTGTTTAGCGAGCCCAAAATCCTGCCTTGTCTGCACACGTTCTGCAAATCGTGTCTGGAAAAATGGGTCAAACAGAAGGTATGATAATAACAAATCTCTCAAATGATTACACCTGTAATTTGTAAATATGTAATACTAGGTATATCTAATATGTATAATGTATAATTTTGAATGCTGCTATTTTTAGATTGCAAATTTGTGAATGATATCAATGTAAAGAAATGGTTCTCTTAAGATTTTTAATCTTCTGTGTAATTCGATAATGTTTTTTTTGTAAATTAGCACTAATTCAGATTTGTCGGAAGTCTGCCAAATGCTAATAAAGCTTTTTATGTCTTGTCTTAAAAGGTATCCTGTCCGTTCTGTCGCACCAACATCAAACTACCGGCCGAGGGCGTGTCAGGTCTTCCAACAAACTTCAACGTCAACAAGCTCCTAGATTTCAGAAAGCTGCAGAAGAGTAAGAACCTCCCTTGCCAGCTGTGCGAGACCCACGTTAAAGCATCCTCCATGTGCGTCGACTGCGGCAAACTGCTATGCGAGACCTGCCTGAAGCTGCACAGCAAGCTTCCTCTGGCCAAAGACCACGACATTCTTACCTTCGAGGAGCTGAGGAGTAAGGAAAGACGGTCGAGGTACCATCGCAAGCTGTACTGCCGCGATCATCCCGACCAAGTCCTGGCATTCTACTGCGATCCTTGCGAACGTCTTGTCTGCCGCGACTGCACCATTGTACTTCACCGTCCTGGCCCAGACCATGACCCTATGGAAGTTGGCAAGGTAGCTTCAGGGCGAAGAGAAACACTGGTCACCTTACTGAAGGGCACGGAAGGACTCTTAGACAAACTAGAGGAAGCTAAGAAGGCTATCGAAGTCGACTTGAAGCAGTTTCACGAAAGTCGCCAGGTGGTAGAGAAATCCATCTTCAACTACGCCGAAGAGTTAAAGATGACGATCGAAGCAAAGGCTGTACAACTAGCATCCGAACTAGACGAAAGATGGGAGAGGGAAGAATCATCGATCACGAGACAGAAAGAAGCCCTGGAGAAGATGCAACAAGAGGTCAAAGATGGCAGGAGTTTCTCTGAAGAAGTCTTGAGCCAGGGTAGCGACGCGGAGGTGCTGTCAGTCTGGCATCAGGTTGAGGACAGACTGAGGCAAATTCAGGCCTTAGAAGTCGGGTACGAGCCGTTCGATCGGAGAATGATGTTCAAACCGTCAAAGGAAGCTGAAGAAGTGGCGACTCTTCCCGTCATAGGATCGGTGGAAACGAGTGTAGTGGATCCTGCCGTCACAACGGTCATGATACAGGACTACGTAGAGTGTCTGCAGACTGTGATCAAGGTGGGCCCGCGAAATTCCGCCGGGGCACTCTGTAGTACCAACGGCATCAAGCCAAGAGTGGAGATCACAGGCCCAAAGGGAGACCGGGTGCACCTTGACCCGGAACCGGAAGAGAACGAGGACCACACATGGGACGTCATATGGACGCCATCTTTGAAAGGACTGCATTCGGTCAAGGTCATGATCGGTGGACACGAAGCAAAGGGAAGCCCGTTCGTCTGTGTCAAGAGCAACGATCCTGTCCTAACCATTGGTATGTATTCATTTACTACGACAGTACGACACAATGTATTTACGTACTTATTTTATATGTATATTAATGCATCAATCCAGACCAGTACAAGTGATTACAGAACATCTTATGATAAGTGTGTTTTAATGTAAATAATTTATAATGTTGGTAATATTTAGCTGGTGTGTTACGCCGAAAGGCGGTTATACCGGCTATACAGATACAGATACAGATATTTAGTATGCATATTTTACATTTTAAACTTTGTAAATTCAACAAAATTCAGGCTATGTAAGTCTGCAAGTTGAATAAAGATTCATTCTTAATATATCTTCCTTTATAGGTAAGAAAGGCCACGAGGATGGAGACTTCGACAACCCGATCGGATTAGCAGTCTACGAAGATAAGCTCATCGTCGCCGACGGACACAATGAAAGAGTGCAGGTGTTTTTTTTTTTATTCATCAAAACATTAAAACATAACAAGGACAGTATGCCGCTGCACTCAAGTTAATAACTTATATTAACAGCGCCGCACAACAAAAAAGTACAATTAACATTTAAATACACAAGGTCGACATATTTGTGCGCCGCAGTCCCACCACCCCAAGACATTAAAAAATGCTAACAAAGTTATTTGAAAAATAAGATTACGTGTTAACCTCCAAAATCTGATTGGCGGAAACACATCCGCCAATCAGAGCTAGAAGGAGAATTTAGGCCCATGTAGTATTTTGACTTCTGTATCTAATTGACTGTTAGAAACAGTCAAGCAGAGCTAGAAGTGCTTGGTATCTCCAATGTGCAGGTGTTTAAAGTCGATGGAACCCACCTAAGCTCGTTCCCAACCTCTGCCTTCACCAAGGGAGTGGCCGTGGATCGAGAAGGGAACATCATCGTCACGGCGGGGCAAGAGGTCATGATCTTCACGTCATCGGGGCAGCTTCAGCGGACGTTCACGCACGGGGATTTCGACATCCCTTACGGGGTCGCGGTGGACGGGGACGGCCACATCGTGATGGTGGACCGGGACGCGCACTGCGTCTTTCTGTTCGATTTCAACTGCAGGTTTGTTATTTTATTGGTTAATCTCCAATTAATACTGTGACAATGCAACCACTACTCTTCCTGGAACCCTCTTTTAAATACTAGTACTGTACTACTATATAACTACTATTTACATTTACTTTTAAAACAAAACAAACGTTGTCTTGCTAACATTTGCCATCTAATAATAATAACTAGAATGGTAAAGTTTGCTAAGCATATGCATAATGTTTACCTTCGTATATGGTCTGCTTTGTTATTCAAACACATTCAAATATTGTGACAGGAGTCTAAATCCTTCCTGCTATCAGATTGCAACATGATATACTAGTAATCCAGCACCAGTTACCATGGTAACAGACGTCTGGTTCATGTCATTTTACTTATTTGTTTGGAGAAGAAGAAACAGAGCAAAAAAATATTTTCCTTCGGTAAACAATAAACGCCATTGTATCAGGTTGATCCGGAAGATGGGCTCGGAGGGAGACGGTCTGGGCTGTTTCAACTACCCGAACTTCGTCACCGTGGATCGGGACGACAACATCATCGTGTCCGATCTGAGGAACCACCGAGCGCAGGGGTTCGATCCGGAGGGGAACCTGAAGTTCCAAATCGGCCACAAGGTGAGCAGTATAGACATTAGTATGCACGTTCATCTGTTCATCATAGTGACATGTTTAAAGTTAAAACTTTCGATCCAACACAATAAAGTTCTCTCACCTAGAGCTTTCGACCAGTCACACTGGTCTTCTTCAGTAGACTGGCCCAGTGAGGATTGTCACGTGGCATCTTTGAAGTGTGACGTCAACACTGGGTCGAAGGTATCTTGTAGACGATGTCGGCCCCCGTCGCGGTTAAGTGAAGGGTGGTGGGCCCTGAATGCAAGGGACATGTAATTCAGCCTTCTGGCTATGAAATATTCTCTAAATTTAAAAAAAAAATAACATTTTATTATTATTATTATTAAGGTGGGGATCGACGTGGAGCAAGGGGAGCTGAACTTCCCGACAGGCATTGCGGTGGACGCGGAGGGAAACGTGGTCATGGCGGAGTTATCCGGCAATAGGTTGAAGGTGATGCGGTCGGACGGGTTGGACGTGTGCACCATTAGCAGTGATGGGGACAAACTGAACAAGCCCCACGGGGTGGCTGTCACAGAGGACGGCTATGTGTTTGTGGCTGATTCTGGAAATCACTGTATCAAAAAGTACAAGTATCTGTAGATTTCCATAAATAATTTTATCATGTTGGAAGATACTTAGGGTATAGAATTTTCTTCTTACACAACCAGTAAAGGTTCTCACTTGCTTACGTTGCAGAACTCTAGTCAGAAGCTCTGAGGAAGGTGTCTGATAGACATCGAAACGTAAGCAGGTGAGAACCTTTACTGGTTGTGCAAGAAGAAAATTCTTTACCCTAAGTATCTGTAAAGTTAGTAGAACTTCTTTGATTAGTGACTGCAATTTTGTAAGGTAAATTACGTACCTCCAACTTTTCGGTGTCCGCTGTACACCTTGATCACGGAATGACCTATTCTGGCGAGAACACGAGACTAGGTTGAGACTTGTGTGGATCTTCTAACCTTCCCTGCCTCTGTCAAGTATCTGTAAAATATGAAAAACCTTTACTAGCGATGCCCGTAGAGTAAGAAATAATCCTGAAAGTTGATCAAATTAGCACAAATTCTAAATTTATTTTGCTTGTAACTTGCTAGAGAATACTAGTATTGATAGTCATGGGTTGGACGGTGCTGTTCAGTCTTATTCCGCAAGACGACGCTTTTACAATGCCAACCACAAACTTGTAACCAAAGATGCCATTTATGATTACTAGTATGGCTCCTTACCAATTGGTTGTATTTATGGGATATTATATTATACAATGTAGATAGATGAGACACTATTATACACCTTAGACCTGGGTTTTTCTCACTTTCACGTTTTGCCCATTTAGAATACGAAGCAAAGACGGTCGTTTCATGAATTCATTATTGTGTTGGAACGGAATATGTGTACAGGTGCTGTGCTGTAGGTTGTTCACATTGTTTGCATTGTTGTTTTTTATTGCTCTTTGGGACATATTTAGTAAAGAGAAATTTGTATTCCTTTTTAACTTTTGATAAACCTACTCTAAGTAATCTCACAGCCGCATATATCCATACAATCACTACTAAGCGAGATGAAGCCGAAAAGAATAGAAATTAGACATTTATTTACACTCTTATATGTTCATATGTATGTAATATATATGTTTTATATCCTACCCGTTAAAGCTGGAATTAAAATCAAGGGTACTGAGACGCCATCACAGTATTTGTCGTGCAGCACAGCAACTATAGCATCCGTCGGCGTGAGCTTTGAACAATGATGTAAATTAAATCGCTTCAATTTGTCAAATGGTCAGTGCATTACATGCAATACGATGTGCATGATACTTGGGTAACAGCAGGCATGTCCATATATAGTGGTTGTGCCATCCCAATCAGTTCACAGAAAAACCTTTTAAACTGTACGGCTGACAAACACCAGGCCACTTTTATGCCAGCGTAACTATTCACAGGACTGTAATAGCTGTACAGTAATGGACGCAAAGGGAGTACGACGTGCAATCACCATTTGGTACACGCGTTGGCAATGTGTCATTCCAAAAAAAAGCAACCCCAATATCTTTAACATAGTACTTTTATTACACTGTTATGACCCAAAAAGTTTACCTTCACCTTAACATTGCTCCATCCTCGTCTGGAGGGTGAGGGACTGTGGTAGCGTCCAGCACAAGTCTTCTCCATCCTTGAAAAAGGTTGGACATCCAGGTAATAAGATACGCCAAAAAGCAGTTACTCAAGCAACAGGTATGATTTTGCTTGAATGTCCAGTCTCTGATGTCGTCTTCCAAAATCATATCCAGTTGCTTGAGTAACTGCTTTTTGGCGTATCTTATTATACCTGGATGTCTAACCTTCATCGACGCTTCTCCATCCTTCTCTGTCCTTGGCCATCTGTGTACAGTCAGCCAGGGACCTGCCTGTCCAGTCTCTGATGACATCTACTAAAAAGGAACCATGGTTTTATTGTTAGTTTTAAAAACATCTTTTCGCACAATTAAGGGACGAATAGAATGTTGTACAATCGCAATCTGAGGTTACTCATGGGGAAGTGGTGCCTGCGTCCTACAGATTTCGGCTGTCTTGTTTTGGAGAGTTTGTCTGGGATCCAATTATCGACAGTACTAGTTACTCCTGCTTAAACATCTTGTATGTCTTTTGACATTCAATTTCAAATCGTATGACTGTCCTACAAAAAATGTTACCTCGCCGTAAGACAAGGTCAATATACACGCAAAACTTCCTTAAACTGACCTATTGTATGACCTTCAGTCTTCAAGGTCAGCGGCACAACATTATAGGGTTAATATAAGTAACCCTTTCATCAGGTTTTGACAGACAGGGCGACTATATGATGACAGTAATTCAATCTCTGGCAATCTTGTCCATTTAAGACAAGTAGACTCTTTCAACAGTTTTTCACAGACAGAGTGACTGTAAGATAACAGTAATTCAGTCTCCAAGAATCTTGCCCATAGTCTGTCTAATGGACAATCTGGACTTCGCCCAAGCTAAAATCTTCCAGACAGTGGTCAATCGATGCTAGAAAGGGCAGTCGGTGAAGACTAGCTGCTAATCGACTGTTACAGAAAGTAACAGGACACGATATGCAGTGAGGCACTTTGTCCTGTAGATGTAGATTTAGACGTCTGTTATGCTAACGACAACAACACCTTTTAGTTCATTCCTAGACAAAGACTGGAGCTGTACAGTCGAAAATTTGGGTGAGTCCAATTTCTTTTGTTGGCTATTGCAGTTCAAACTTGTTTCATAATGTCCTCTACCAACTCAAATGAACTTTCAAGATAACTTTTAGCTACGAATAGGTGCACAGCTTGGTTTTATAGAAGTGACTGTGGAACTTTTCTACGAGTAAGTTTGATGAAACAGGTTGAGACTTGGGTCCATTAGTCCACATTTGTACCCCATTTCTACTCCAGTGCATTTGTCCACATGATGTTATAGAAATGATTGTGAAGCAAACCTTTGTAAGTTTGGTGAAACATGGTGAAATTTGGGTCCATTAGTCAACATTCGTAGACCCAGACACTCCTGGCAGCAATCATAATGGAGTCAAAAGGTGATGTCTACCGTCTGCACCGAATATATTCATTGAAAGCAAGAGTAAGACACTATAAATAGGACATAGAATAATCTAATCGTGTCACTGATTTTATGAATGAATCAAAGACCTTTGTTGTACATCTGTGCTTTTACGAGCTAAGTACAGATCATGTATAAAGCACAGAGATTACAGATATCACACCATACAGGCTAATTTTATTCCACCTAGAATTGCCAGCGACCTTTCAAACTTGCTTTGCATACTCAGGCCACAATCTAGAAGCGATTGGAAATAGTAGAAACTAGCCAGGTAGATAACTTGCCAGGGGATCGGAGTTGGTTAGCTAAAGGAGTGCAGTTTGACATCCAGTCTAATGTCTACTCAGTCCAGCCGCTTGTGAAGCCTGGTAGAGTTTAGCCTTGTGTAATACGTGTTTTAATGCTTTTTATCTGAAAGATAATTCCAGAGAGGGTCGTTAACACAATTAGGGAAGCTTAGGTAGCCGTACATCATGTTATAATCGCATTAAATACACTCTTGCGGAATGATTAGATTACAGACATATACCTGTAATCCCTGTATCTTTCAGAGAAGACGAAGTCTTGGACATGCAAATTACAATAAGGTTCGTGGGACCTCCCCCCATATAAAATGGCCCACCCCTGAATGCGACAAAATGGTAATGATTTAGGACACTTGTCCTATATCGTTGCATATGCATTGGTAGAACCGGTATTCTTACGAGTACACATATATGATAGTAATTCAAGTAGAGTTTAAGTCATAAATTTGGGTTACATTTGTGTTTTGCCCTTTGATTTATTTTTTTAAAATCTATTTTCGTTACGTTCTGTTGCGGTGTCGGGATCGAGTTACAAGCACAGCGCGGGAAAAATGAGCCGCCTGACTCGTCTGAAGTTCCACGAAGTTTTACTCGCTTCAGCAAGCCAAGTAAGGTCTCAAATGTACTAGATGTTTGTTGAATGTGTTACTGCGTTGGTGGTTTATGTTGTAATAGTTTGTTTTCGACGTAACTTGTGTCTGATGAAAGATTCTACAGGGTGTGTGTGTACTGTGTATTGTTGGCATTTCAATCGTGGGGACGGGGGTCGTCTGAGTTTTGTACTGATGATAGTATTTGAAGTAGTTTCAGTCGAACTTTGGGTTGAAGTTGTGTTTTATTTACTTTTTTTCAACGCTCTGTTTTGTGTTGGAATCCATGGCAGCCACAATCTGTGCAGTCTGTCTGCTGAGTTCCACAAATTTTTACTCACTCCAGCTCCCCAGGTAAGGACTCAAACTTCCCAGTTTGTTGAATGCGTTTCTTCATAGATGGTTCATGTTGTAATATTTTGTTTTTGACGTAACTTGTGACTGAACGATTTTACAAAGGGAGCTCACGGTTTTATTGTTTACATTTGTGTGGTAGGGAGGGGGGTGTCGTCTGAGTTTTGTATAGATAACAGTATTTAAAGTGCCGTCATAACTTTGGATTACACTTGTTTTTAATTTTATTTTTTTGTTGTTGAACGTTCTGTTGCAGCGTTGGAATCCAGTCACAATCTGCGCGGGAAAAAGGAGTCGTCTGCAAGTTTTACTCGCCCCAGCTCTCAAAGTAAGGGTCTCAAAGTTCCTACATGTTTGTTGAATGTGTCCTTGCATTCATAGTTGATGTTATAATGGTTGGTTTTTGTGTGGTGGGGAGGGGGGCTTTTGCAATTACGATTTTCAAGCAGCACTCATGATAGTCAACGAAGAATAGCTGGGTTTGGATTTGGATAGATACTGGGAATGGCCCGTTTAGTTGGGGTAAAGCGCCAAGGAAGTGGTACTGCGATGTTACTGCCGATTCATCAGATGTTGGGAGACTAATCTCCAAGCAGATCCTAGGGTGGCGAAAGACAGTATCCCTTGGCCACAGAGGGTGGCGTATTAAACCCTCTCTTGCCAATGGATACTGTCTTTTGCCACCCTAGGATCTGCTTGGGGTTATTGGGAGACGTCCTCCCTGACTGAACTTTGTCAGATTTGGTATTTGAGTGAGTGTATATGGAGGGGAGTTTCAGTCCAAGTGATTACTTACAGACATTAGCACACAAATCCTCTCACATAACATATGCTTCACTTGTAATCATGAAATTTTTAAGGTCAAGAGTTGAGTGACAGTTCACATGTATGACGTAACAGTGACGTCACCGTTATTTTGATCCAAAAACGCTAGGAGATATTCAAGTTAGTGGCCATCAGCTTACATCACCGAATCCCTTTTCAGACGGACTTCAAACGTTTATTGCTGTACAGAGGTGTGAAATGCATCTTTATACCCCCCTATTCATGGCTTAAGTAAGTATTTTATAGCTGGGATTATCGTTTTATTAGCTGGATAAAGCAAACGTATTCCCCGTATTTGATACCCAATCGAAGTGTTTAAATTACAATTAGTGAAAGTAACTTCGACAGTAAAAGCTGAAAAATGACAGATATGTGTAGAAAAGAGAAACTAAAGTGTCAATATGAAGTTATTGGCCAATAAAATGGCCGTACTTTAAGTGCGAAGGATCTATAAAAGCTCTTTAGGTGCGAAAATGTAGTGTAGAGTTTGTGTGTGTTTGTGCCGGTTTCCTACCAATTATCCTGTGATAAAGGTGCATATGTCGTGCAGTAAAGTGACTTATTGAACCCACATCTAAGGGTACGCATAGTTAAGAGCATTTTCATTATTTATGAGAGTGTTAAACATAGCAGGGTGTTGGATATTTAGGCTTATTTAGTTGTGTAAAATGTACTGTAGAGTTTGTGTGTGTTTGGGCAGGTTACCTACCAATTTTCCTGCTATAAATGTGCGTATGTCGTGCAATAAATTTGACTTAACCACCACTAAAGGTTCGTAAGGTTAGAGTCCTTTCATTATTTATGAGAGAGTGTTAAACATAGCAGGGAATAGGATATGTAGGCTTATTTAGGTGTGACAAGTTATTTCGTCAGATGCCACCATCTGCCACTGTGCCCCTGTGTCAAGGCTGTGAAGCTGTTTTGCGTTACTCTGAGGGGCGGGTGGTTCGTGATAGATCTGAAATACAGGTATAAAAAATCTAGTTACTAGAATGGTCCATGCTTGCAATGTCAGTTTGTTAGTTTGATTGATTGAGTTTTCAAACTATACGTAGACGTATTTTGGTGGCATACTGTAATCTCCAAGGAGATCCCGTTCGGTGGCAAGACGGTATCCATTAGCCAGAGCAGTTTGCATGGCCGCCTATGGTGGCTAATGGACACTCCTCTGGCCAATGGATACTGCCTTGCCACCTTATGATCTGCTTGAAGATTAGCATATTAATGTTTTAGATGTTTAAGGCAAAGGCTACTTGACGGCTTAGTAGGCGTTGTCATTTTAATTTTACCATGTTTTAATTTTGCAGGAACATTTACTGGAAGTAATTTGAAGTGACGTAAAGTAACCGGTCGCCACCGCGTGCCTGTGAAGCTGTTGTGCAGGTAAGAATGGCAGATATCTTTTTTTTTTTTGTTACTAGAACGAATTCTGTGCACATAGGTACCTATTAATAAGTAACATTTAAATCCACCATCTAAGAGTGAACGTTGGTGCTGATTTTGGGACCCATACCATGTTTTCCTGTTAACTTTTTCCAGTGTTAAAATTTGTATCATTTTGGCAAGAGTAAGTCATCTTTAGTACCAATGTATTAATGCTCCATTATTTTGGACCTGTGCATGTACCTAAATGTTCTGGTACCTTTGTAGCACTATAGTAAAAACTGACTCTGTACCTGTCGTTAGACTATAGCTGTCGCCACGGCCCCATTCCTACTCGTACGTTCGTCGCAAACAGTGCTCGCTAAATATAGATGTTTTTTAGGTAGAACGATGAATGTTCGCACCAGTTCCAGAAACGGTATTTACGGGTATGCACCCCTGCTGAGGTCGTCCCTGAACTGCTTGATTTTATTTTCCACGGTGTTTATGCTTCCTCACGCACCAGCGTCTGTGCCGTGAAAATGCGTAATCCTTGCACAACTTCTACAAAACCATGACTGAAAAGCTGTCAAATTGTCTTTGACAGGAGGTCTGTTATGATCACTAAAGAGCTTCTCACTTCAAGTAACAGGCAAAAACATCAGGCAATCACACGAACCGATTTAGTGTGTTTCATTTCATCTACTAACATAGACCGGTGCCCAAAATTTGAGTTAATTTTTTTGTGTTGGGAAATGCCGCATAAGATCCTTCCCCTTAGTTTAAGTATGTCTTTTGCTGAATTTGCATAAATTTGCCACAAATTGCCACATGCATTTGCAAAAATTGGCCACAAATGCTTCATACATGCATTGTATGCACACATCATGCGCGACCGCCTGAAACGAAAGCATTTGGGCGCCGATATCCAGCTCATCTTAGAGCTTTCACGAGGGCAGTTCTACCTACAGGTATGAATGAATGACGACCTTTATGGTACATTTTTGCCACACTGGGCTAAGCACAGGTCACAACAAAACATGATGAACAGAAACAGTCGACAGATACAAAATAAAACTGTCATTAGATAAATTTCAACTTCTCCCCGTTTTTCAACTTTGCTATACATTCTCCACGTTATCAATGCTCGTCTGCATTTTTCATGGGTGGCCAAGTTCAATGCTGTGGGCTAAGTTCAGTTTGTAACAGGTTCAAAAGGCCACGCCGATGCTTATAAGCTGTCAAACAGGTCAGAAGTGATGTTTTCTTCCGAACCTCGCGAGGAATATCGAGAGCCCACGAGGACGGGGTTGACTTGCAAAAAATCAATTTCTCATCATTCGGTGGAGATGTTGATAAGGGCTGTGGAGTATTCTCTTTTTTTTATTTATTGAAACAACAAAGTACAAGACATGGTGCAAGACATAGAGGTGGAAACTCTAGCCGAAGCTAATATTAATCACACCCCTGATATAGAATACAAATTACAAGTATGAAGATGACAAAACAACAAATGAGCGTTCGTTTATACAAGACTAACGGCAATATAAATCATTAGGCAACTATAAATCGTTAGGTATCAAGTATAAAGGTTTGAGTAAGAATCAGAATTTTTTCGTCAACATCAAGACGTAGAAGGGGCGAACCCCTCAGTAAAAGATTAATACTGGCTTGGTCAGAAAAGTTGCGCAAGTCAAAAGTAGAGCCTACTAGGCTTTGTAAGTTGCTGAGAGGGGTCACTCTATGCAAGTTGTGGAGATGTTGAGAAGGGCTGTGGAGTATTCTCTTACCCAGGGCGCACCCTTAGAAAATGTCCACAGCCACTGCATTTAATTGAAGACGCTGTAAGTGCCCCTCTCCTATATCATCCTTTGCGCTTGCTGGATAAGAGGACACCTATCTCGTCTTATTACAAGGGATGGGTTGCCTTGATCTTGCAGGAATACGGTAGAAAATCCTGAAGGAATATGATGAAATCACCTACAATAGCGCTATTTAAGATGAAACGTTAGACATGAATACTGAATAGACATGAATGGTGTCATTTACACCTTAGAAAGTGGTCGTGAGCGTAGGACTTTCACGCAAGGTAGTACTCCAGTAAATTCTGTAACATATACTCAAGTGGTACCGATTTCAATCGCATGTCTAATGTCATAAAGTACTTAGATAAAAGTGAATCCTGATTGCAAATGTTCGCTCTACAGTTTTGGAGATGTTGCCGTCAATTAATGTTGCCGTCAATTAATAGACACTCAAAAAGCGGGACCAGTGTGTACGCTTCGTACATGTGAATGCCCTACTTTACACCTCCTAGAAAGTATTCGCGAACATAAAACTTTCACGCAAAGTGGTACTCTTGTAAATCCTGTAACAGTGAGTTCCATACACTTAATAGGAGGTACCGCTTTCAACCGCATGTCACGTGTTGATAAAAGTGACTTCTGATTGCTCAAATGTTCGCTCTTTAGTTTTGGAGTTGTCGGCGCCAATTAATAGACACTTGTAAGGCAGGGCCAGTGCGTGCGCCATGTACATGTGACGTGCTCAACCTTTTGGGGGTCACCTTGGTGAATCCTTCTACATATCAATCAAGAGCGTGCTTCAAGGTGATGTGCGTTTTTCACGCGTGTAGAATCGTGCATCATCCCCACCGCTATGACCGGGGCGACCTCGTTGTCTTATCGGGTTTAGTCAGGTGGGATGCCGGCAGCCAGTGGTAGTATTGAGGCATCCGCTGTGTCCAACACAATGACGACTTAATCTCCTGTATTTGTGTGGCTTCTGGTTTGTGTCCGCACATGACGTCCATGGATCTGTTTACTCTCCAGGCAGAAGTTTAGGATTGTCGCCGATTGAGCTTATTTTTGGCGTGTTTTTAGGCGTTTTTACGGGCTCTTTTTGTACTGGTATGGATACTGCCTGACCAATTTGATACTGCCGAAAGATCTGCTGGGGTTGCAATGAGGCATCCGAAGTGTCCAACACAATGACGACTTAATCTTCCGTATTTGTGTGGCTTCAGGTTTGTGTCCGCACATGACGTCCATGGATCTATATACTCCTCAAGCAGAGTTTTAGGCTTGAGCCTATTTTTGTGCGTGTTTTAAGGCGTTTTTCTCGAGCTCTATTTCTTGTACTGGTGTCTTTATTTATGGTAACTGTCTGGCAAATGGATACTGCCTGTCATGTCCCTTTTCTAGGTATAAGCTTCCTTTTATATATCTTTACATAAGCCTGCTACAAATACAATTATTAAGTGGAGAATTTCTGGGTACTGACTTACACGGAAAATGGATCTCCAAGGTTTTATATAAGAAAAGACTTGTAACAGCTTTTCAATTGTGTCCAAATCTTTCAACTTTGCTGATACCTGCTACGAATGGAATTATCAACACAGGATAATTTCTAGCTATAGGTACTGACTCGCTCGGAAAACGGATCTCAGAGGTTTAATATGCTACCTGTAGGGGTTTTCTAGTTCCAATTGGATCCAAGTTTGAAGCCTTTGCTGATAGCTCATTGACGATGCAATACTCAAACGACCCCTCCTTACGGGTATTGGCCATGATGGATATTTTTATATACGGAAATACTTGTAGTAGGCTTTCCAATAGAGCCCAAGTTTGAAGCCTTTGCTGATAGCTCATTGCCAATGCAATACTCAAACGACCCCTCCTTACGGGCATTGGCCATATATACCTATGATGGATAAGGTCGTTTCGTTTCACGCGATCCGATCCTCTGATAAAAATCTGGGCGCTCTTGCCGGCGGAAACTCCTTTGAACCTCACTCAGGGATGTAAGAATAGATAACGTTAGAACGTGACCGATGGCCGCCGTAGTCGCTTGGGATGCTGCAGATCGAGAACTTCAAATGTGATCAAAGAAGTTTTGAGTTGAGCAAGGTTTAGCCTTAGTCCCATGGTGGAAACGCCGTAGCAAGATGAAAAGGAAATAAAGGCATATCAGGGGCTATTAGACATTTCTGTTATGACCGTTATGTGGTATGGTTGACCCATTCGTTGACCTTTTAGCCTCAGTGTTTAGTCCCACGGTAGCAACACGGTGCAGTAATGTGTTCGGTGTGCTCTAAATGATCAGGAGGGGAATGAACTGCTAGAACACAGTAAACAAAGTTTCAGAGTCGAAACCAGTATTTTTTTATATATTCCAACATGTAATCACAAGACGTGGTGACGGCACACTCAAGTTTTTTCAACTTATATTCATACCGCCACCAACATAGGGAACAATAAAATACTCATTTTCACCAGAGAAAAGTGAGGAAAGTCGTGTAAAGTGCCTTTCCCACGGGCACAAGATCGGTGGCCTGTCAGGACTCGAACCCGGGACCTCTTGGTTCCGAGTCGAGCACTCTGCCGCTACGCCACAATAAACTAGTATTTCAGCTTTCTGTGAAGAGATATAATGCCGAAGTCATTATATCTCTTAACAGGTTATAAGGCTTGCTATCTGCTATGAGATTAGGCATTTAATTAACTAATTCTCTTTTTCGGCCCTATACTTTATTAACAACTTGCTTTACCAAAGCAATAAGGATTGGAGGAAACACTGCTGTAGTTTTTCTTCTTTACCCATTATCCAATTTGTGATTGGATTTTTCTATCATCTAACTCTTCATTCTCCTTGGACTAAAATAGAAACGAGGTATTATTTTTAATTTTCCACACCCGGCAAAGTTGTCGTACTGACGATACGGAAGGTAGAAAGATAAGCCTTTAAAAATGGGTAAGATTTGTGGAAATCCCCGTTACGTTTTGTTCGGATGCGTTTCCCTCACTTGGGGCTTACGACTGTCGCAGATGTCACGGTATCGGAGGCATCACGGTGTTTCCAACCCATTTAGTTTGAACTAAGGCCACAGCAAGTAATTTTTATGGATGACATCAACGCACGTATTAATTTTCGCCTGATTTTGGAGAAAAAAAAATTGTTGCCTTCTGACAGTAGCCACCATGCCGAAAATGGGCAAAGATATCTGTTGCCATACCGGAAGGTGGATGGCAGATAAACTATGAAGAGAGGAGACAAGAAAAGGCTCTGATTTAACTTTTTGTTTCTTACTTTGATGCAGTGATATGTGATGCTGGCTGTGTATATGTGATGTTCCCACTGAATCAAAACCATTTGTACAATGGTTGAGTCAAAAGTTTAAAATGTAGGAACTTTGTTTTTTTCGGCTCGCCTTGTTTTTTTTTTTCGCCCGCTCGCATTAGATTTGGAGTCTGTGGTGGATGTCATCCATAAAATTTACATGCTGTGGCCTAATAGGAGATGCATACGTGCCTTTGGCTTTTAGCGCCACGTCCTCTAATCCGTTAAAGGATTATGAGTTCCCTGGAACGATAAGTTTTGAAGATTTAGAGGCTTTTAAGGGGCATCGCCCCCACTTATCACCGGGGGAATAAACACTAGTTACATAAAGAATCCTGCCTCGTGTTTCCAAGAGCTTGAATTGACGTCATGAAGAGCTAAATGACGCAAAAATAACAGCAAAATGACGTGTGATGCGCTTATAAAAGGTTCGAGTTTGGCAGGTGTTTTAGGCACCATTAGTAGATAATGAAAAAAAACATATGTCATATATATATATATATTCCTTTTTCGACTTCCAAAAAATTGTCTTCACTTTATCAGCATATCAATCAATAGTTAGTACTTATAAACCTGCATTTCCCCTCTGGTCTCTCAGTCACTGACGAAAGCTAGTGGATATTAGCTGAAACGTCTGACCATTTCCAAAATCAAATCCATTTGCTTGAGTAACTGCTTTTTGGCGTATCGTAATACCTGGATGTCTAACCTTCATCGACGCATATGTCATATAGGTTGCTTCCCCTAATTACTAGAAGAACCCAAGGGCATTGTATCCCTACATAATGTCCTTTGATATACTGTTGTTTTTTTACAGTTTTACTCGCCAAAATCATTAATTACAAAGCAAACAAATGCTTTCTAAGTGTAAAAGTATGTAGTCAATCAGCATCCTCAAATAAACAAGAGAAGTCAAGGGTAATTAAAGTAACAGAAATTATAATAGATCTGTATTATCTGTTTTGCCAACCAAAGTTGCTTTCAAGGTTAGGTATGTCCCTTATCAAACCTGACCGGCGGCAGGTATCGACTTCCTGTCACCTTTGACCTAACCTGACGTCATACCTCTCTTCGGTCAATACGCATGCATCAGGAAAGTGTATCTGCGGTCAATGACCTTTGGCAAAACGTTCTATATGCCTTGTACATGCATCTGTTGCTCTGTAGATATCTAATATGTCTAGTCAAGTCAAAGTTTATTGCACAACGATTGTCACGGGTACAATGTATGGCAAATAATAAGATTACTAGTTGGTATGTGTCTATCATAATGCAACATATATGGTCAACGGTTACTGTGTCTGACAATATATGGTATTATAAAGAACTACTGGCTAGAAAATATTTCGACTCAACATGTACGTTCTACATTACGCTAAATTATACTCATGAAGGGTACAGTGAGCATGTGTTGCTGTATAACATCATCATCAGGACTCCAGGAATAATGGTGTGAATCGGCACACTAATGGAGATCCTAAGCAAACAAAAAAGCAGACAATTAGCTCTTCTTTTAAATGTTCCAGTTCCATCCACACTTTGTACTTGTCCCCGACCTAATCAATTTTTAAAGTAAAACTCAATTACCATACAAAATCTAACCGTACGTCTTTGCTAAAAATCCTGTTACAACACAATGTAACAACCATGTATATTGTAACGTCATTGAGCGACGTCTCATGTTGATGAATGCCTGACCCAAATTGGAAATAAAAGGAAACGTGGCTGAGTATGTGAGTCAGAAATGAAACGGACCGAGGATCAGTATGATTGGATTTTGGGCGTCCTGATTGCGCTAGACGAATTGAATTTGCCCCGATTTGAAGATAAAAGATGGGTGCCAGATGTATTTAGAGAGATAGCGGTATCCTAAAGGGACCGTGTGTATTTCAAAGGAGACTGAGGCAACTCTTGCAAACCTACGGCATAATTTTAACCTATTAGATATCTACCTAACATCATACTGTTTGTTTAAGCTTAATGTATTAAATGCGATACTCAAATAGGCCCTGTGGACGCTTTTTATTGATATGATATGATATGATATGATATGATGTGATATGATATGAATCTTTATTGCATGTTCTTGCCCAGAGGGGCTAAATGCACAAGAGGACATTCAGTACGCAAAACATGAGTATTGCATACTGGAACGCTATATTCTAATGCTAATTGCTAGGAATGTATACATTATAACAATACTATAAACTATCTTCTACTGTTAGTTGCCCTTTCTTCTCTCCTTTTGAAACATTTATTTCTGATTTATTGAGTCATGAGAAAAGAACATGGTTAGAAAGTTGTTTTCTCTCGCACTTATTTGCGAAGTTAGTAAATTAAAGTCAATTGAGACCTTTTGTATGATAGCTTGTCTATCTTTCATAGATTGATGAGTAAAAGAGGAAAATAAACGACCTGATAAAGGAGCATTTATTGCAGATAATTGACTCTTTAAACGTAGAGCGCCTTTATGAAGAGCGGCTTATATGAGATAAGCTATCATCTTTACGTGCACGTTTGCCATTTACGACTTCTTAACGTGGAAAAGCAATATCGATAAAACCAAAAAAGCAGTTACTCAAGCAACTGGATATGATTTTGAAAACGTCAGACGTTTCAGCTAGTATCCACTAGCTTTCGTCAGTGACTGAGAGACCAGAGGGGAAATGCATGTTTAGAAGCACAAACTATTGATTGACATGCAAATAAAGTGTAGTTTGTGCTTATAAACATGCATTTCCCCTCTGGTCTCTCAGTCACTGACGAAAGCTAAAGGATACTACCTGAAACGTCTGTCCGTTTCCAAAATCATATCCAGTTGCTTGAGTAACTGTTTTTTTGGCGTATCGTATTACCTGGATGTCTAACCTTCATCGACGTAATATCGATAAAGTAATACCCTTTTCAATATTCATCACTGAATAAATAGGGAGGATTTTGCAATATAAGTCTTGTTAAAGGTTTTTCCTGGTATTCCACGAGGTAATAAATGCAATAAGTAATAATTAAAAATGATATGTGTATGTCTGCTTGCGTACAGGTACCAAAATGAATCTTCATACTTTCATCATCAACCTATCAACGTAGACTTCAATTGAAAACTGTTAATGTAAAGTTAGTGCCAGTATATGTATCCTTAATGCCTCGTAGACTTTGTTAGGACGGATAATAAGTGTTTTCGATACATAAATGTCAGGGCATAGCTGTTCAAACAAGATTTGTTGGCCATACTACAAGTTGAACTGATTTGATGTCTTTCTAACGATTTCAGATAGCCATTGCCCCCGGTGGTACTACAATTCTAGTTGGCTGCATTTGATGGAGTAGTCGAAGATGATGTATGCTTTATAGGAATACCATTCCGTAATGGGCACTTGATATATTAGTGTGTCATCATTCGAGTCGGGTTTACATCGATTTGCCTTTGTTTAATGTACTAATATACTCTCTGTGATTACCGACAAGGAGTAGATTGGAGATAACGATTGACCATAACTTTTCCAAATCGTTGTGTACATCCGTGCTTAGAAGGGCGGATTACAATATCTAGGTCAGGTACTAGTCTTTCCGGGCACGTGCCTCAGAAATTATTTTCTATGGACTTAACGTACTCAAGGTGAGGTTCCTTTTAAGGTTCCAAGATGACGTCCTTACAGAAGATAGGCAGGTACTAATTTCTACTTGAGTTAAGTAGAGTGCTGTTAAGTGACTGTCCCTCCTACATTATTGGAAGCTGCTAGGGATTAGAACTCATGACCTTTAGATTTTTAATCAACCACCATGCCACCAAACTTAAATAATTCTTTTTCAAATTATCTGTATCGCTATAGCCGGAATAACCGCCATTTGGCGTAACACACCAGCTTCGCAGGCATGCGGCGCGGCGGCGGCTAGCTGTATCACACCGAACGACTTGTTACACTCAATCTTTACACATTAAATTTCAGATGTTGTTTAAAGCGTTCTAGTGATGATGGCCCAACTGCACAGGATGCCTCAATCTGGCAGCTAACATATAACTTTTGCACAACGACGCCGTAGATACATATCAATGACGAATAGTCATGCCTTTCACGACAGCTTAGGTTATCAAGACAACTTTAGTACCGGCAGGGCTCGAAATTAATCTTTGGGAATAGGGGCACTGGTGCACCCAACCTAAATAATTGGGTGCACAAAAATATTTTAGGTGCACCATATAAGATAGAATAAGTAGATTATCAGCAAAAACTATATGTTTCATTTCAAGAAAAGTACTATAACAATGATTGTATTATTTTTCTGACACTTAGATGTTAAGAATACCCTGTAACTACTGAAAATTCAACATATTTACATACGTTAAACCTAAGAAAATATTTGGGTACACTGGTGCACCCACAGACCAAAATTGGGTGCACAGCTCCTAGTATTTAAAATCCTCAAAGGATTTGAAGGTATTGAAAAAGAATTACTTTTCCAACCCTTGGTCACCCCATACAACACGAGAGGTCACCGTCCGAAACTTAAAATCCCCCCAGCGAAACTAAAAATCAGAAAAAAAGATCATTTGCAGTAAGGACAGTACCAGCATGAAATCAGTTACAGATAAAATAGTTCATCAGAGCAGTGTCAATGGCTTCAAGAGTAGTATTGACAGCTGCATCAAGACCGTGTTCCACGGAGGAGCTACCAGAGGCTACCCGCCATCAAGCTCCCGAATGCAAGATATACAGGAACATTGTGTAAAGTTTGCCATGTACTGTTAATTTTGTAATGTTTTGTACGTTTGTAATATATGTATATAAATATGAATGTGTAGACCACAGGAAGAATAGCCTCTTATGAGGCTAATTGTGGATCTGAATAAAACTGAAAACTGAATCTGCAGTTAAGGTAAATTTGGGTGCACTAAGGTGCACAGTATTTCGATCCGTCGATATATATCCATGACGAATAGCCACGCCGTTCATGGCAGCTTAGATCATCAAGGTAACTTTAGTACCGGGAATCGGTGGCATTTGATGTTTGACTCACGCGTTCAGGCGCGATCTTTCATGCAGCCCGATCACGCACCGCCAGCGAATTACCCGGCATTGTCCGATAAACCATATCTCTTTGAGCTGAAGGTCTCTCGGCGACAAGGCAATAGAGGGTTGTATGTAATTGGGACACACGGGGTCTCTCTCTATCAGTCAGTCTGTCAGACGCAAGGGTGCATAGATCAAGTCTTGTCTAGGCCAGAGTTGTCACCAGGATAGCTGATATTGAAATTCCGGCTACTACCAAGTCATAGATTGTAATATGTGTATGTCAAATCGCATGTGAATTGCGTGTATAACCGTTGTATTTTTAGCTACTTGTTTTAAATCGTTGTTATATAAGCCATTCGTTTTTATAGTGCTCTTCTTGTCAGAGCGGAGATTACAAATTTCTACACCCAATGTAATCAAGACAAGGATAATTCCCTATTTTTTCAATATCCTTTGCACTAAACTAATTGACTCAACTAGAGCATAGAAAACTCTTAGAATAGATAGAGGCTTGTATGTAATTGGGACACGGGGGTCTCTCTCTCTCTATCAGTCTGTCAGACACAAGGGTACTTAGATCATGTCTTGTCTTGGCCAGAGTTGGCACCAGGCTAGCTGATATTGAAATTCCGGCTACTAGCAAGCGATAGCTTTTATGTATAAGGGATGAGCTGTTGGCAGTTTTGCGAATGTTAACCAAAGTGCCTTATTATAAGTTACAGTTACACATGTGTCTAATAGATAATGTCTTCCGAAAATAGTTTCATCAGGTTGGTAAAACTTAAGAGATAGGGGAATTCTTATCGGCTACATATAGCGGCGAGATGCAGTACTCCAGTCAGACGCTCTGAGGAAGGTGTCTGACAGACACCGAAACGTCAGGGAGGTGAGACTCTTTGGTTGTGTAAAAAGAATTCCCCTATCTCTTAGATCATGTCTTGTCTGGGCCAAAGTTGGCACCGGGCTGGCTGATATTGAAATTCTGGCCACTTTCAAGCCATAGATAAGATGTATAAAGGATGAGCTGTTGGCAAGTCTGTGGATGTTAACCAAAGTGCCTTATTGTAAGTTACAGTTAATATACATGTGTCTAATAGATCATGGCTTGTCTAGGCCAAAGTTGGCACCGGGGAATATAGCTGATATTGAAATTCTGGCCACTTCCAAGCCATAGATTAGATGTATAAAGGATGAGCTGTTGGCAGTTTTGCGAATGTTAACCAAAGTGCCTTATTATAAGTTACAGTTACACAGGGGTACATATAGATCATGTCTTGTCTAGGCCAACGTTGGCACCAGGCTAGCTGATATTGAAATTCTGGCTACTTTCAAGCCATAAATAAGATGTATAAGGGAAGAGCTGTTGGCAATTGTGTGAATGTTAACGAAAGTACCTTATTATAAGTTAAAGTTACACAGGGGTACATATAGATCATGTGTTGTCTAGGCCAAAGTTGTAACCAGGATAGCTGATATTGAAATTCTGGTTACTCTCGAGCCATAGATTAGATACATAAAGGATGAGCTGTTGGCAGTTGTGTGAATGGTAACCAAAGTACCTTATTGTAAGTTACATTTACACATGTGTCTAATAGATCATGTCTTGTCTAGGCCAAAGTTGGCACCAGACTGGTTGATATTGAAATTCTGCCTACTAGCAAGCAATAGCTTTTATGTATAAGGGATGAGCTGTTGGCAAGTGTGTGAATGTTAACCAAAGTGCCTTATTATAAGTTACAGTTACACATGTGTCTAATAGATCATGGCTTGTCTAGGCCAAAGTTGGCACCGGGGTATATAGCTGATATTGAAATTCTGGCCACTTCCAAGCCATAGATTAGATGTATAAGAAGGATGAGCTGTTGGCAAGTGTGTGGATGTTATTTTTATTATTATAAGCCTATAACTTAATTATACATGTAGATGAAGTGCTAGGGAAGATTGTAACACGTGTATGTCAAATCGCATGTGAATTGCATGTATAAAACTGCTGTATATGAGTAATGTTACTTGTTGTAAATCGTTGTTATATAAGCCACTAGTTTTTTTTCTAGTACTCTTCTTGTCCGGCCGGAGATTGCAAATATCTGCATCAAATGTAATCAAGACATGGATAATTCCATATCCTTTCCAAGGAACTAATCTACTCAACTAGAGTTAGAAAACTCTTAGAATAGAGGAGGCACTGTAATTACAGCTCAGGGCAATTGATTCTTCAAAGTTTCTCCACTCCACTGAAGTGTGCTCAGTCAACCTCGACTTGGGGGGGCTTTGAACATGCAAGTTGTTTCCGCGAGTGACAAGATAGATGCTTGAACGGTATTCTATGTTCTGTATGATATCACTATAACGCTGTGTTACGTTTCCAATCAATAATGTTTTGTAAGGTGGTAGAAAAGCCTCGTATAAGATATAGAATATCCGTGTGCACCTCAAAGAATCTTTAAAAAAACTAACCTCTAAGTTGAGCTTTCCGTGGCTGCAAAGACAGAATTACATTTTCCAGGCAGTATCCATTTTAAGACAGTTACCATTTGCCACCCAAGTTAGGTTGGCTAAAAAAGAAAAGTTGCCAGTACAAAGAGAGCCCGGGAAAATGGATAAAAAGACGCCAAAATCAGCCAAAGTCTAAATCTCTGCTTTTTTTTTACATTACAACATACATGGGGGCATCGTGTGGAATTCATGAACTATTTTCTTACGGCAATCCTCAAGACATCCCGGATACTGCCTTTTCACCCATGTACCTACCTTCTTCATCCTCTACATAACATCATTTCATGTATGGCAGTGGAATAAACTATATCTATATTAGACACATCGATTTGCCACACAAGTCTGTCAGATAGTAAATCTGTGATGTATTCATGAACTGTGCTATCAAGACTACCTAACGCTGTTATCTCACCTGAGAGCACCTTGTGGATTACTCCAGTGGCAGTTTGGATTGCGCTTATCAAATGCCATCGTAAAATCTATGCCGAATCACAGTCAATCAATGATTGAAAAGTCACGGATAGCTTCTCGCGAAAGAAACGTGAGCATAGCGTAATGCAGAGAATAACTGTGATACGATCTTGGATAAGGCGGTATTTCCAATTACCGTGGACGGGACTTTGCCTGGGGATACACAATCAGGTATCCAACGTGGTGGATTATGAGAGAATCCCAGCGGTAGAGACTGACTGAAATATCACATGGACTCGCGCCCATTCAATTACTGCATGGGAGCTGATTTGATATGCTTGGTTGAACCTGTGGCGTCTGATATACCACCCCCGTTTTCCAAGCAGAGGTGGGGTCTTGTGGCGTAGCGGCAGAGTGCTCGACTTGGAACCAAGAGGTCCCAGGTTCGAGTCCTGACATGCCACCGATCTTGTGCCCTTAAGCCATGGCAAAGGCACGTCACACGACTTTCCTCACTTCGCTCAGGTGTAAATGAGTATTGTATTGTCCCCTGATGGTATTAATATCAGTTAAAAAAACTTTGAATGTGCCGTCACCACGTCTTGTGATTATATGTATGACTAACGCAGCAGGCATATCTATCAAATTAAATCAAATCAAACTTTCATAAAACCAATGTGACAACCATGTTCATGACATTTTACATCACATTTGTGTTGACTTTCAAACATTACACATGATGGATACCAATGTCAGTTGTAAGGTACATTAAAAGACATTTCCATTACGATTAGAATTGATAACAGCACTATACCTTTATATAGATGCAATCTTTTACTACCAGACGTGAAATTAAGAACGTATATGAAGAAGAAGAAAGCTTAAGGTCATTGCGTGGATTTACAAGCAGATCTTTCTCCTGTTAAGTTAACTTTAAAGGGAAGCGTTTTTAATATCGCAAGTTTTATATAAGCGGATTAAAGTGTAGATAGGATGCCCTTTTAAACCTTAATCCGACACGTATATCAAAGACGGTTATACAACATGACTCGTAAAAATGAATAACTTTGTAAATGTTATTCCCCTAAAGCAAGGTACATCAAAGAAAGTTCTTATTAATTTGAAACCGTGGGATGATTATTAATCAGAAGGTTCCCCTTTAGGCATTACCAGCTGCCTACCTCTAAAGTTACGTATTAAAGCGTTTGGTCTGAAGGTTTCATTTAAGTGTTTGTAATATCACGGGTTTTATATATGAGCAGCACAAAGTGTAGATAGGATGCCATATTAAACTTGAGTTCTATTCGTATATACTTACCTTAGAGTGTGCTTGATGGCATATCGGACAGCAAGCTTCCACTTCCCTTCCCCTCTTTCTTTTACCTTTTACCATTTGTATATCAAAGACTCGGAAAATGAATACGTTAAATGTTACACCCCTAAAGAAAGTTACCATCAAAGAAGTTGTTATCAATTTGAAACTGTGGGATGATTATTAACCAGAAGATTCACCTCTAGGCATTACCAGCTGCCTACCTCTAAAGTTACGCATTAAAGCTTGCAATCTGAAGTTCCCATTGATGCATAGGGGTAATGCCTTAGGGTTGACTACTCATGTGGCACTTCGTGGTATACCGTACAAGCTTCAAGGGAAGCTCGTTTTGTTTGTGCCGTGTTTCATCGCCCACGCCTGTCGTTGTCATGTTAAGCGTACTATTTCAAACATAATCATTATGCTTAAATGTCAAATGCCGAATATCTGACAGGCGTATTAGAATGACAACGTCTAAGTAACAAAGTAAGGGTTTCATGGAGGAAAATGTCTCATAGAGTTTGTGAGGCCGTGGAGTAAATAGGTTGTTCATCTCTCTCTCACTCCGTCACTCACTCATTCACGCACTCATACAATCACTCACTCACTCACTCACTCACTCATTCACTCACTCCCCTACTCACTCACCCACTCACTCACTCACTCACTCATCACTCTTAAACTCACCCACTCATTCAATCATCACTCACTAGTCCACTCACTCATCACTCACTCACCCACTCACTCAATCCTCTTTCGCCTAGTGCGTAGAGCTGACTACCTTCATCTACTCAAAACTATACACGCAATTTTTTTTTATGAACTAATGTGTGAACACGAAATATTTCGAGAATGGAAACGTAATGATTTTCTTGCACTGTGAAAATTGCATCAAGGTGACACTTTTGGATCATGGACTTAAAATGGCATTTCGTAATAGAATTCAACACATCAAAAAGAGTAGTAGGTAATCCCATGAGCTTGGCAGAATAATCCTGTGCACTTGGCTGCAAACTCTAGAAGGTTCGTTGCTCTTCCAGCTATCGAAAATGTATATTTTATTTATTAATGGTTTATTTGTCACATATCCATTTGTACAGAATGGCAGGTCCCGTGTAATTGGGACCTGAATTGCTCTGACAATTACATATTTATCATTGGTTGATTAATAAAAAGTTATCACACATTAAAATCATTATGCGTCATTATTATTAATGTAAAATACGTTAAAAGATAATGTCATTTAAAATATCAGATTTGCACACAGGTTGCGTTAAAAGTCTTTGGACAATAAAATGGCAATCTCAGTCCCCATTCAGTAGTCGCACGATATGCGGTATTGCACTGTTTTTAAATCTCTCAGTTCTGGCAGTGACAGTGTTCAGTTTGTGGCTAAATCTAGTGTCTCTACCGCTGGTCTCTCCTCGAGTAGAAGGCAGCCACTGTCTGAATGTCGGGGACTCCATCAGACCGCGTCCGAACTATCACGTCGCCCCAGTGTAAAGTCACGAGCTTAACTTTAAATAAGAGTATCAGAAGCCCTTGCAGTAGCTGATTGCCTCTTTATCTATTAAAGTCTCTTTCTGTATCCTATCCAAACCTCTTCTCAAAGACTTCAATACCTTTGATCCTGATCCTGAAGGATGAAACTGCCGCACTGCGCCATGAATGAATCACCTTTCTTACTAACACTGTTCCCGTTGCAATAGTAATGCCGAGATTTCAATCTCACTGAATTACACGCTAGTTTTTCTCATTTTAGATTGTAAACCTGGAATAGAAATTGCAGAGTTTGGTGAATCATATCTTCTATATATTCAACAATACCCAAATCTTTTCGACATACAGTACGTGTATATTTTTCTTAAAGGGGCATTAAGAAACATTTGTGCACCAAAAATTGAAACATTTCCAACTCCTAAAAAGTGGAGACTCGTAGACACCATGGTAAATGCGAAGAGGATCCGAAAAGAACGTTCACACAAGACTGAATATTTCATGGAGGTTTGAGATCTCCTAATTCTTGTTTCCACATGCTGGGCACGTCGCAGGCACGCACAGGAAGATAGATCAAAGGTCCCAGACAAGGTTATTCCCTGTATGTATGCATGCCTGTTGCCTTATTTGAACCAGTTTGAAATGTGTGCAGGCAGAATCAGAGCGACAATGAATAAAACAAGAAATTCACAATGAATAAATGACTGACGACATATATTGTATATTTTGACACACTGAGCTTTATTATATAAGTCAAAACAAAACATGTTGAACAAATATACAAATACAGATATATTGAGGCTCGAAAAAACTCTTTTACAGCTCCAGCTGACGTCGACCCCCCTTTCCGTTTAGTTCTGTGGTCGTAGCATACAATGATTTTATTCATAGAACATTTCACTGTCACTGGCTCGAATGAAACATTATCAATTCAACCGGTGCCACACCGGAGACCTTCCCCGTCGTCTGCATTAAAGGCATCCAGTGCGATTTCAGGGGACCATAACTGGAAATATTCTAACTAAGGCAATCTTTGTGATGTTGACACATACTGCTTCACATTAGGGCATTTGAATCAACATTTCATACTTTGGGCATTTCAAACTGCAGAAACAAGCCCCATAATTAGCCATTTATTTTCTGGGTGGTACCCTAAAAATCAGCCCAGGGTCTTTTAAGTAACGACTTTCCGTCAGAATTTTGAGGATTTTTGCTCCGCGAGGGTCAATATACGTTAGGATAGTGTGGTCTTAACGCAGTATGTAGATAAAAGCCTTGAATATTGGCTTAGAAAAATCGGGTGTCCAGACTGGCGACAGAGCGCGAGTACCTGTTGAATATACCATCCTTCAAACATCAATACGTAGTCTGCATTAAAGGCATCCAGTGAGATTTCAGGGGAGCAAAAGTGGAAATATTATGGCTAAGGCAATCTTTGTGATATTGACACATACTGCTTCACATTAGCACATTTGAATCAGCATGTCATACTTTGGGCATTTCAAACTCCAGAAACAAGCCCCAAGATGAGTCCTTTATTTTCTTGGTGGTGCTCTCAAATCAGCCCAGGGCCTTTTAAGTAACGACTTTCCGTCAGAATTTTGGGGATTTTTGCTCCGAGAGGGTCAATATACATTAGGATATTCTGGTCTTAACTCAGTATGTAGATAAAAGCCTAGAATATTGGCTTAGAAAATCGGGTGTCCAGACTGGCGACAGAGCGCGGGTACCTGTTGAATATACCGTCCCTCAAACATCAATACATCCTCGCCGAATGGCGTCACCGAAATCTGATTACCTGCCCTCCTCCGCGACACCAATTTAATACTCGCCACGTCTCGCGTTGTTTTGCAGGCGCGAGAGTTGAACACCTTTGCCTGAGCGAGTGCTGGATGGTTCGCCTCAGCGCGCCAAGACGACAGAGGCCCAACCTTCCGAAAGCGTGCTATCGTCAGGGTAGTGTGTCGAGTTGGAGGGTAAGTGTTGGTATGCATTGATTTGTTGATGATGGTAGTAATGGCTTAAAAATGATCGAGCCTGCAAATGATACCAGTCTGAATGAAAACAATGATGGAAATAATCTTTGCACGGAGTTATAGCTGGAACTTCGGTTATATGGTTTACTTTGGCTACCAACACGTATTCATATTTAGTTTTCTAGCGTTCAATGTGTTTTACAATGTATATTTTACAGCATTTAATACAATGTATATATATCTTGTTTATAGGGTTCTAAGGTCTTCTGTGAGAAGATTGGGTCGTGTGGCTTACCGTGAGTACGCCCTCTTTTTAATTTGTCTGCGTCCTTAATGCATATTGAAAGGGCCGGCAGTGTTTCTATGAAAACACATTATTGCGGATACATACATGCAAACACAGCCGCATGTGATAGTATTCATTGTTAAGAGTAAGGCATTTATCCACCAAAGCCATTTTTTATTTTAATGACGACCAAAATGACTTATTTCTGGTGACTTTAGATAGGCGTACGGCTGTGGTATGTTATATGTTTTTGAGAGTTATACTTACTTTATAACGATGACATATGCCGCAGGATTGTAAGCCTGTTTAGCTATTATATTTGTCTGTTTATTTCTGATTTATTTGACAAGAGTTGTCCATAGCATGACACTGCTTCACAGTGGGGCCCTGGAAACAATATTAGTTTATATTTAGACACAATGTTGTTTTAATCATGACCAAATTCGTGCTCTCTGTATATTCAGTTCTTTCCTTATGGCAATGACAAAAAGGCCAGATGTGGCCTTGCTTACAGCGAGGGATTTTACTTACAGCTTTGCCAGATGTTGACATATGAATTACTGTAATGTGAGTGTTATTATTTCCCTTGCCCATTGTGATACACAACTCTCTTTGCGCGATTAATTTCTATGCAAGGGCGACCTTCGCGACGAATGCAAGCAGACAACGTGTATATGATAAATAGCTATTTATAGTTTCCAGGGTTCAATTTATTCATATAATCTGTATCTGTATAGCCGGTATAACCGACTTTCGCCGTAACACACCAGCTTCGCAGGCACGCGGCGCGGCGGCAGCTGGCTATATTACACCGATCGACTTGTTAGACCTAACCCTTGAACTTCTAACTCTAGACATTGTTTAAAGCCATGTAATGACATTGTTCAATGACTACTGTACTTGGTGACAGTGAGTTCCACTCTGCCATAGTTCTAGGAAAGAATTAATTCTTGTACACCTCAATCCTTGGTTGATAACTCTGGTACTTGAAGGCATGGCTATTTCTTGTTCTCTTCTGGGCTGGTATTAGTTACGTAGTAGTCGGGACGTCCACCAGTTTAATATAATAATGTATTATCCTATTTGTGCAGTGCTAATCTTTCACTTTGCTTCTACAACTCACGTGTATAGCTATATATAGTTTCCAGGGTTTAATTTATTCATATAATTAGGCATAATGTTCTTTTTGAAGTGCAAACCTTTTATTTTACCTCCACTTCAACCCACAATAGTAATGAGATTCACGTTTTAATTACCAGTTTTCAAGACCAATTATATGGGAGCTATCTCAGATTATTATGGCTTCACCACTATGTGGTGAAGTCATATTGTTTTTGCTCACGTTTCTCCTCCTTCTTCTCCTGCCATTTCTTTAAATTGATTAAACTCCTTCATTTTGGGGCCAAATAACATGAAAGTTTGTATGAAGGTAGAGTGGGCAAATATCCCCAGGACTTTTTTCATTTTTGTGATACATGCTTTTAGAAAAGTTTTATTTGAGCTTTTTGGCTGTGTTATAGAAAATGTATTATAGCAGTGTATTACCATATTTGGGCATGAGTCATCAGAATACTAGTAGCATGTAGAGCAAGGGATCGCCTCCTTAATGCGTGTTGTGATGTATAATTTTGCTAAACTTTGCAACAGAAAAGATCACTTTTTGTAAATTTTAAACACAGAAAAAAGGTTTTGTTTAGCAGGCAAACGAGACAGATGAAATGCCCCCTTATGCGACCTTCATAGTGCGGCGCCGTTATGCGACCTTGAACTGTATCGGATTTAACTTGTCAACTTGATTATGTAATGAATGAATGAATGACTGGTTGATCAACATGATCCTTAAAAAATACATCGCAGCCAGGTAAAGTGGCTGAATTGCATACTTTTCACTTAAAAGATACGGCTATTTACAAATTGACATTTGGTACAATTATTAATATTTACATCGTAATAATGTTCTAAATACGGAGAAGTTACTTTTCGTTTAGTAGTTTTATCATGTACGGAATAGGACTGTTCTTGTATCTGTTTGTTCGTGCTCTGAATGTGGACAGAAGGTGTTTATTTCTAGTGTCTCTGGAGCTGACATCGCCGCGGGAAGGAGGAAACCCGTTTCTGAATGTGTTTGTCTTAATGAGTCCTTTAGCAAAGGACTCATTAATTTGCTTTTCTTAGTTACATAACGTTGTATTATCTGTGCACATTTTCTTTTTAACAACTTCGGTATACATTTCTACATTATTTACTTATGTACATTTTTCCATATGATTTTACACATTGTGTTATATCTAATATCCTGGACCTCCTTGCAAATCAGCTCAAAGGAGCTATCCAGGTGTCTCTAAGATGAAATAAATAAATGTATATAAACGGTAAGTACAGTTGCCCTCCAGTTGTTGCAAAATCCCAGCGTGGGCACAAATTGCAAGGGCAGAGAATTTTAAACACCTACTGGGATGCGTCGCCATGGCAACGAGATTGATTGGCAGTTGCCTTGGCGCGTAGGCGACAGTAAACCGGTGTTATGTCACTCTCCTCACCTTAGTGCGTAAAATTGGTTTCTCTCTCTTTGAACCTTCGTGGGTAGTAAAACACTTGTCACTTTAGATTTGGATAACCTTATCAATTCAAAATCTTTACGAGGTCTCTGGTTGGATGTAAGTTACGGGTAGTTTCTAAGGACTCCCAAGTGGTGGGGCCAGTATGCGTTGTGTTCGATGCGATTGTTAGAGATTCAAGGATACAGATTGCGTTGTGAATAGGTACTTAAACTTTATTTCAACTACCTAATGGTTGCCCAGGCGGCAGCTTCAGAACAAGGTAAGAATCGTGATAGAGAACGTTTTCGTGTGTCGGCATCACTGCGCCCGCGGCCATCTTGGTGTCCTTATTTGCATTTCCTCTCAGTAATTTCCATAATTAATGCGTTTCCGGAAACATTCTTACTTAAAAAAAAACATTATCAACGAGAATGTATGCCAATAAACACAACGATCCGTTGACCTAGATGCAATTGGGCATACAATTATGTAATCTTTAATTCTACGTGGTGTTTTTTTTCTCCTAATACCGATTCTAACATCATGTCTGCCACACAAAATTGTATCACAACAACAAGACGTTGTAAGTTACATATGATCTTTTTGATTTTCTTTCTTTCTGGGAGGGGGTTTGGCCTCATATTGTGTTATAGGTACCTGTTATGTTTAACATTAATACGTTTGAGTGTCTATTCAGTAATTTTTTTGTAGTGGCGAGAAGAATAGAAATCGAGCACAACTTTAGCCCACCGCCACTTAGTCTTTGTCCTCTTATTTGTATTGATGTTTCTCTGAATTAAAATGAATGAACTTTATTGCTCGACAATCCAACATAGTACAATGTGTGGCAGTAAGACATCAATACTGCAAACTACTATCAATAACAAGATACAAGTTACAATATAGCCACACATTGATGGTTTAGTCACCCTAATGGAATGACGTAATATATATTATACAGACATTTACCTAATATGTAGGCAGATACGGGAGTTGGACACGACAACAGAATAAGGAAAGTATCGTTCCGTTTACCAGATAGGGTGAACTTTGTCTTGGTATTAATAGTCTGTAACAGTGTACCTCTGATCAAAATGCGCACACCAACATGGCGTCCGGGACCAGGCGACTTCGGCGTCCAGACAATTCCCATTCCAGCCTTCCCCCGGTTGCTTTAATTAGCTCAATAGCTACAGTTACAGCTCTGTCTCTCCTCTGCGACCTATCCTCCCCGTTGATTCATTCCAGCGCCGGTCGCCGACACTTTGCCGTCTAATGGATCGGTCTAGTACGTGGGCTGTTTTTCGAAGAGTCTTCTTTAAAAAAAAAAGGCTTGGAAACCAGATTTTTCAAAGTCAATATTCTAGTCACTTATAATCTATATACTTGAAACAACACTGTCCCAAGGTATATCGATTCAAATGTACTGATGTGGGACAATATGTGTTAATATTATACAGATTGCCCTATTCAGAATATTTCGTTTTGCCGCCTTGCATTGGATGCCTTTAAAGGGTGCTCGAATCGCGATCTACTCCGTTCAACACTATGTGGACCATTGCGGACAATCAGCATTAAAAAGGGTCCCGTTCCACTCTGTGCAGAGCATAGAGGTGGTGCCCATCTCTATTTCTGTATCCCCTGGGACACACAATTATGCAATCACTACAGCAGGGTGCTAGCCCGCTGGTAGTGTTGTGTGTTGAGCCTTCCCAAACGCTTTCTCATAGACGCTGAGTGCTAAGCATAGAAAGCAGTTTTTACCATTTTAAAGTCTTTGGTATGACCCGGCTGGGGTTCGAACTCAAAACCTCCCGGTTACAAAGAGAGCACTCTTTCCGATTGAATTATTGCTCCGGTTAGCATAACTGTAAAAATTAAAAAGAAGTTTAAAACCTTGTCACTTACTAGCTCCAAGAGGACGCAGCTTCTCTGGGCAGGATTTCTTTTAACTGCAGGTTCAGACTCTGTATTGTGGAATAGATTGACAATGGGAACCTCAGTTGCAGCTTTTAAAAACATATTCCGACGAACCACTTTAGACTAGATATGAAACATGGTAAGTTTTTTGTCGGAGTTTAGCATTTAATGAGTTTATCCTTATGATCTATTCTGGAGAATGTAACAATGAAGTATTGCAAACAAGACCTCTGACAATCCTCCCTTGATCTCTTGGAAAGCGGCTAAGTTCCAAGAGTGTACTTTGTACGTTTTTCAATGCTTTAAAGGATCAAAAAATTAAGTCAAACCAGTACTCAGCAGAACGCATTGCACGTCACTGTGTGGGAGTACGATTGCCATCTTGATCCAGGATGAGCCTTTTTCACTTAAACAGTCTTGAATTTAATCTTATATATAAGAGTTAATTTGTAGCCTATTAAACAGGGAAAACTCCTGATGTAACTTTCATATCACAAGTTGCCCATATTCCTTGGCGACCTTTGACAAGAAAAAGCCCCTCCAATTTGCAACTTACGTACCAGTTTAAGAGATATATTACCAACAAGTTTCTAACATTCGTATATAAGATATTTTCTAAGTACATGCATTAGTTTTTATCAAACAGTCTTGTAGTTTGGGGTATATAAATGAAAATGCGATTCCTTAAATTGGACGATTTAAATGTCAGGAGAAATCAATGAAACTGAATCAAATTAAGTTTCTCTTTCCAAGACTGTCAGTAGACAGTCAGACTACATGTTGACGTGCACGCTTACAATGTTCCTCAGTATGGCATTTTCGTAGTTTGGCGTATATGTCTAAGATGCCATCTTTTAAATTGGACGACTTAAATGTCAGTAAAAATCAATCAAATTGAATCAAATTAAGTTACTTTTTCTAAGACTGTCCGTAGACGTAGACGCTTACAATGTTCCTCGGTCTGGCATTTTGAGTTAATTAATTTTCTTTCTTTACGTCGAAAGGTCTCCATGTAATACCGTTGTAGTATACATTCAGATTAATGTCCGACGAGTCAGACAGTTTTATAGCACATCGTCTGGCTTTAGAGTCATCGTTTATGTACTGATATATGTTTGTAAGTGGAAAGGTTGTTGAATAACAAAATCTTATTAAATTTTGCCACAGTCATCAATTCTATTCGTTCCCATCCAGAAACATGACTCTTTCGATTGATGACTTGGAAGCAATATTAGGAATCTGTTGAGTAGTTTAATGGCCATTATAAGTTTGATTGGATAGGCTTATATGTAAGTAATTTCTACTCAATACAGTAATACAAAATGATGGGCAATAAGGAGTTGAGAAATGTACTTCTTTCAACACAGTACAATAAGCTAATAAAAGAAAATATTAACCAAAATATCAATGCAATTTCTGGCCAACAGAATACTGTGACCATGTAATGCATCGCACAACAAATTGTACATGACAGTGCTGTATAAGCCTGGATTACGGTGCGACAAGTTGTTTGACGTAACATGTTATCAAAGCATTCAATGAAGCGCGCTTGCTAAGCTCGCGCGTTGCGTCAACGGCGGTGGTTATCCTTGTGTGTCGCAGCGATTTCGCACCCCTCGTGATTTCACCTCCGGCGCGGGATCATTGTACAGGGGAGGGCGCGAAATCGCTGTTACATCTGCTCATCTGTAGTGATGCAGATAAAAATAGAGTTTGAAACGTCAAGAATTACACGATGTATTTATTTATTTGTGACGATTTTGTAAAAAAAAAAAAATTGAACGATTGACATAACAGGTGACTATCTCGTGTTGACTGTCAAACCTGAGACCTGACTGTAAGGTTTGCACCACTCACACCAGGAAGAACCACTACTCTTTTCGATAAGTTTGGTGGAATGTGCTTAAAGTGTGGCTCTCCTTAGAAACAGGACCTCCGACTGTACGTCCTATCCGAGAAGACGTCACTAACCGAAGCTAGGCACTCATTTTCACCTGAGTCAAGTGAGGAAATGTGTGTTATTGTGCCTTTCCCAAGGACACAATAATAGGACCTGCCATTGATGCGAACCAACAACCTTCGGATTCTGAGTCGACAACCCTATATTACCACAAGAATACCTTGCCACCATTGTATTCCCCGATGCTGGAATTACTTACGTCAAGCGTCCCTTTACCATGTACATTTACTTTGCTTTGTCGTTGACGAATCCTTTTACCGCATTAAGCCTTTTTTGTCGGCAAGGATGAACAATCTTTCCGCCTCTGAGTTAAAGGAAACACGTTGTGTCTTATCTCTGAAAAACATTCTACCTTTACTACTAAATGCCTTTGATGCAGAAAAGTACAATGAGAAGAAGAGGATTGTTTTAACATCTCAGTGCAAATCCTACCCCGGCTGTGGTGTTTATAGCCTAGTCAACTTGACTGAGTTTTAAGCCGAAGGGTTGCCGTACAAGCACATCATGCTGATCGCACAAATCCTGATATTTACGGCGAATGAGTTCCAAGCACGGGGATCGCCGCACTAACACGCCTTGGTGCTTATTTCTCTTACTTATTACGCCTTGGTGCTTATTTTTCTTACTTACGTTCTGTCTCGAAAATTTTCATTTATACGTATTTGGTGACATCTAACGCTCTTTTCTCTTTCTTTTGTATTGGTACTTATTTTTCTTACTTACGTTCTGTCTCGAAAATGCGGTAATTTTCATTTATACGTATTTGGTGACATCTAACGCTCTTTTCTCTTTCTTTTGTATTGGTGCTTATTTTTCTTACTTACGTTCTGTCTCGAAAATGCGGCAATTTTCATTTATACGTATTTCGTGACATTTCACGCTCTTTTCCTTCCCTTTTGTATTGGTACATATTTTTCTTACTTACTACTAGCCGTTCCGTCTCGAAAATGCTGTAATTTTCATTTATACGTATTTGGTGACATCTAACGCTCTTTTCTCTTTCTTTTGTATTGGTACTTATTTTTCTTACTTACGTTCTGTCTAGAAAATGCGGCAATTTTCATCTATTTCTTGACATCTAACGATCTTTTCCCTTTATTTTGCATGGGTGCTTATTTGTCTTACTTTAAAGTTATTCCTAGCCGTTCTGCCGCGAAAAGTGGCAATTTTCATCTATACATACTTACGTTCTGTCGCGAAAAACGAAATTGTGGTGATTTTCTATACGGTTTACGTGACATTTAACGCCTTTTGCCAAGGAGTGATGATGATACCTTCGTAGATATGTCATTAGCTACTAGATAACCAGCCCTACGGCCTGCATCACATAACTCACACAACCTGTTACACCGGCGGCCTTACTGTACAGATTTCCCCAGTCAGACATCATTGTCAGCCGGCAAACTGTCGACTTACCTATTGCTAGCCGTTTCGTCTTGAAAATGAGTTTTTTTTACTTTGATCTATACGATTTTTTTCGTGACATCTAACGCTCTTTCCCCAAATCCTTTTGCTTTGGTGGTTACTTTTCTTACTTATTAGTAGTCGTCCTGTCTCGAAATTGTAGTGATTTCTACACGTTTTTCGTGACATTTAACGCCTTTTCCCCTCCCTTTTGCCAAGGAGTGATGATGATACCTTTCTTAGATATGTCATTAGCTACTAGATAACCGGCCTTCCTCATATAACTCACTCAACCTGTTACACCGGCGGCCTTACTGTACAGATTTCCCCAGTCAGACATAACTGTCGACTTACTTATTGCAATCTGTTTCGTCTAAAAAATGTGAATTTTTAAAAACTTTTATCTATAGGATTTTTTTCGTGACATCTAACGCCGTTCTGCCTCAAAAATGCGGTGATTTCTATACCGTTTACCGTTTCCTTTTGCCAAGGACTGATGATACCTTTCTTAGATATGTCATTAGCTACTAGATAACCATTTTTTGGCACAGTGCAGTTAACCATTAGCTACTAGATAACCGGCCTGCCTCATATAACTCACACAAACTGTTACACCGGCGGTCTTACTGTACAGATTTCCCCAGTCAGACATCATTGTCAGCCAGCAAACTGTCCACACTCATCACATGCTGAACTGTTGACCTTTCTTTGTAATCCGGCCTCCCGGTGAATGTAAGCCGAAACGTGTCTATTCCATCCTGTATCCGTTAGGCTACAGCAAGTAAATTGTATGAAAGACATCCTCCGCAAACTCCAAATCTAATGCGATAGGGCGAAAAAAACAAGGCAGGCCAAAAGAAACAAGGTTCCTACATTTTCAAATTTCGACATCATAAACCTTGTTGAACAACAAATGGTACCTATATTGTACTAAGTTTACTGTCAACTATTACAACATCCATTTCTCACTGAAACACCTTAGAAAAATAAGTTTTCAATCACTGTACAAATGGTTTTGCTTCAGG
>NW_017804043.1:391484-420567 GCF_001625305.1 Branchiostoma belcheri
AATCGATCTTTCCCTCCATTTGCCTTGGTGCTTATTTTCTTACTTATTACTAACTCTATAATTGGTGCCTATTTTTCTTACTTATTACTAGCAGTTCCGTCTCGAAAATGTGGTGATTTTTTTACTCTTATCTATAGGATGGTTTCGTGACATCTAGCGCTCTTTTGCCTAAATCCTTTTGCATTGGTGGTTATTTTTCTTACTTACTGCTAGCCGTTCCGTCTCTAAAATGTGGTGATTTCTAGCTATACTTTTTACGTGACATTTAACGCCTTTTGCCAAGAAGTGATGATGATAATACCTTTCGTAGATATGTCAAGGGCCACTAGATAACCAACCCTACGGCCTGCCTCATATAACTCACACAACCTGTTACACCGGCGGCCTTACTGTACAGATTTCCCCAGTCAGACATAACTGTCGACTTACTTATTGCTATCTGTTTCGTCTAAAAAATGTGAATTTTTAAAAACTTTTATCTATAGGATTTTTTTCGTGTACATCTAACGCCGTTCTGCCTCAAAAATGCGGTGATTTCTATACCGTTTACCGTTTCCTTTTGCCAAGGAGTGATGATGATACCTTTCGTAGATATGTCATTAGCTACTAGATAACCATTTTTTGGCACAGTGCAGTTAACCATTATCTACTAGATAACCGGCCTGCCTCATATAACTCACACAACCTGTTACACCGGCGGTCTTACTGTACAGATTTCCCCAGTCAGACATCATTGTTAGCCGGCAAACTGTCGACTTACTTATTGCTAGCCGTTTCGTCTCGAAAATGTGATTTTTTTTTTTACTTTGATCTATACGATTGTTTTCGTGACATCTAACGCTCTTTCCCCCCAAATCCTTTTGCTTTGGTGGTTACTTTTCTTACTTATTAGTAGTCGTCCTGTCTCGAAATTGTAGTGATTTCTACACGTTTTTCGTGACATGTAACGCCTTTTCCCCTCCCTTTTGCCAAGGAGTGATGATGATACCTTTCTTAGATATGTCATTAGCCACTAGATAACAATTTTTTGCACAGAGCACAGTTAACCATTAGCTGCTAGATAACCGGCCTGCCTCAAATAACTCACACAACCTGTTACACCGGCGGTCTTACTGTACAGATTTCCCCAGTCAGACATCATTGTCAGCCGGCAAACTGTCGACTTACTTATTGCTTGCCGTTTCGTCTCGAAAATGTGATTTTGTTTACTTTGATCTATACGATTGTTTCGTGACATCTAACGCTCTTTCCCAAAAATCATTTTGCTTTGGTGCTAATTTTTTCTTATTTATTACTAGCTGTTTTGTTTCCAAATTCTGTTGATTTCTACACGTTTTTCGTGACATTTAACGCCTTTTTCCCTCCCTTTTGCCAAGGAGTGATGATGATACATTCAGTAGATATGTCATTAGCTGCTAGATAACCATTTATTTGGCACGGTGCAGTTAACCATTAGCTACTAGATAACCGGCCTGCCTCATATAACTCACACAACCTGTTACACCGGGGGCCTTACTGTGCAGATTTCCCCAGTCAGACATCATTGTCAGCAGGCAAACTGTCGACACTTATCACATGTTGAACTGTTGACCTTTCTTTGTAATCCGGCCTCCTGGTGATTGTAAGCCGAAACGTGTCTATTCCATCCTGTATCCGTTAGGCTACAGCAAGTAAATTTCATGGATGACATCCTCTTCAGAGTCCAAATCTAATGCGAGCGGGCGAAACAAAAACAAGACAGGCCAAAGAATCCAATTTTATGGATGCCATCCTCTTCAGACTCCAAATCTAATGCGAGCGGGCGAAACAAAAACAAGACAGGCCAGAAATAAAACAAGATTCCTACGTTTTCGAATTTCGACATCATAAACCTTACTAAACAAGAAATGATACCTATATTGTACTAAGTTTACTGCCAAGTATTACAATATCCATTTCTCATCACTGAAACAACTTTGAAAAATAAGATTTTTATCATTGTACAAATGGTTTTGCTTCAGTGAGAACATCACATATAAAAGGAATGAAATACATCACTGCATCAAAGTAATAAAAGGTAAAAACATTAAGTCAGAGCCTTGTCTTGTCTACTCATTTCCTATTTATCTGCTACCCACGTTCCGGCATGACAGCAGACATCTTTGCCCATTTTCGGTATGTTGACCACTGACAAAGAGCAGCAAAATTTTTGGTATTTATTTCATTTTCCAAATCAGGCGCAAATTAATGCGCGAGTTAATGTCATCCATAAAGATTACTAGTACTTGCTGTGGCCTTTCACCATAAAGCAAGTCGGAAATGACTGCGGATCAAATACAGGTGTAGAACCTACGGGAAAAGGGCGATTTGGAGAGCAAATTGCCCAGAAGCAGCCGTCCTTAAAGCTTAGCTGGTGATAACACCCAGTAGGTTCACGTATTGAGAACACGTAAATCATCCTGATCCTCAGAGGGGAAAGAAGATTCTAGCCATTTTTCTTCCGTTGATTCCAAGGGCACCGGCAGACAGGATGGCTCAAAGGTTTTTCTGTTCAAAGTCTCCTAAGGCTATCTGTATCTTTATCTGAGTGTATAGCCACTATAGCCGCCCTTCGGCTTAACACACCAGCTACACAGGCACGCGGCGGCAGCTGGCTATATTTCACCAAACGACTTGTTACACCAAATCTTTGAACATCTAACTCTAAACATTGTTTAAAGCTATCTAATGATAATGCCCCTACTGTACTCGGTGACATCGAGTTCCACTCTGCGATAGAAGGAAAGACTGGGTTTTTGAACACCTCAATCCTTGGTTGATAACTCTGGTACTTGAAGGCATGACTGTTTCTTGTTCTTTTCTGAGCTAGTATGAGGCACTTATCAGTCCTGAAATTAACTCATAGTATTATCCGTGTAATCAATATGAATTTACAACAGGTTACAACACAAAGGATAACTGCTAACGAGAAATGTTTAAACATGTGTACGTTAAGTATCTCATGCGTTTGTGTTCCTGCAATCTTAGATAACGTTTGGCAAATTACGCTGTAGCAAAAAGATAAGACAAACGCCTTTGTTTGGAGAGAAAGAGGATGATACCTTTGATGGTTGAAAACTCCTGCGTACATGCCGTGGGTGATGTTACTGCATACTACAGAAGCAGGATATGCTACAAGGCTCAATCGTTGTGGATTAAGATTACAGAAGCCATTCAAAGCCTTTTGAGAGTGCCGACATGATAAGAGTGTTGTTAACCTTTATTTGGATTTCTTTTGTTGAGGTTTTGGAGAGCATTTTGTTATTCTACTATCTATTTCTACCATCTCTCTCTCTCTCTCTCTCTCTCTCTCTATATATATATATATATATATTCCTCTCGTGTATATATGCCCCAGTGTTGTTCCGTTTCAAGCCTTAGCATTTAGCAACTAAATTTGTTCACAAAAAGAAGGGAATTCTCTGGTGTCTTACAAAACGCGTTTGGAACTTTATACTTTTTAATATGTACAAAATTCCATCTGTATCTAATTTATTTCTCTAACTAGACTTGTTGCATGGCTGTCACTAAAACTGATTTGGGTCCTGACACAGACTTGTTTTGCATCGTTCCATGTTTCCGCAATTGATCTCTGACATCTGCAAAATTAAATTGCGCTGTAGAATGAGTGATGAAGTCATGAAAGCGCGTCTGCTCCATGTCATATCATATGTCTCGGTGGCTTCCCAAAGTCATTACGGATATTACTAAGTCCTAACGGACTTTCCGATCAACTATTTCTAGTACGCTGCTTAGCCTCTCCCAGGATTCGGGAAGCGGCTGAAATATCTCCTTTGCAGGCCATCCGGGAGCGGTCGGCTTTTTTGTCGGAGGAGGCGCTTATTTGCAACTTGCACATTTTCTGTTCAAACGTAGATCGCACGCATCTGAACCTCCGGCCGCCAACCCTAGTATGCCATCCCTGGTTCCAGGCATGGCATGCGTATTCACGCCCTACATGGGCCAAATGAACTAAGATAACTTAAGTATAAGGGTAGGAGAAAGAATTACTAGATTACTTTAATGTCTATATTACGTCTACATTAACACAATGCACAGAACAACGAGAACCAACTTCCCTGGCATAATCTGTCTATTTGGCCAGTTTCTTCTCTTTTCAGTCGCTTCCTGAAGTCTCCTAGAGGCTATACAAAACTGTCCGAAGCCTGGTAGAGACTATAAGAAACTGTCCGGGCTACATGTTGGATTCGCAGCTCAACCTTGACATTCACTTTTTTTATTGGATCGTACTTTATATAAGACGTCCCGGAGCGCTAATGGGGTGTACAAAATTACAGTGTAGGCTCGGGGATAGGACACAAACCACGTATAATTATTTTGGTGCGTGCATGGCGATTCTTAAGATGTACGGTACTGTACAGAGGTCATTTTGCTATATCCACACATGACATAAAGTACATATAAAACGACTTTCTTAAGCTTTGCAAAGCCCTGTGAAGGAAATGGAGCACACCATTTGAATAACTCAGTGTTCCTATGCAATTTGGATAGTCACGGGCCAAATGTACAGATCCATTTGTAGCACATTGCAACCTGCAGTCTTCGCTACGACGCATAGAGAGTCCTATATTAATGACAATATGCTGACATTTCCATGTCTGTCGATTCAATTACGGCCACAATGCCCTGTCGCTGTATTAAGGCGGTGTTATCTGAATACAGTATAAATCAGTGTTGATTTCAGATAACAGTAGAGGTGGTCCTTTGAGTAATAGACATACAGTAGCACTATCAGATAAATTTTACATATCTAAGATGGAATATTCAAATGTACATGTCTGTCAAGGACGCCTACGTATAATTGGTTTACCATGGATCATCCTTTCTACATCCAGGGGATCAAGGCACGATAGACACATGGGTTTTGATCATGGCCTAATGGCATGGATCGATAGACAGCCCAAAGTTACTTGACAAAGATACTTGTCACCAAAGGACTGTCAACTGCATCACGCACGGAAAGAAGTCTTGCCTTCCACCCTCCATTTTCGCGTGCAGACTACCACTTAAACTCATTCTTTCCAAGAACAGTCAGAGACTGGAACAAACTTCCAGAACACATAGTTAAAGCCAAGACCCTACAAGCATTCAAAAATGCCCTAAATAGCCTTTAGTCTCCCATACACAGTACGGGTACTCACCGCTACCCACTTGCAGGGTGGCGGACAGGGAGTAGCGCCCCTGCCCATCGAGGAGCTGGGTTCCTCCTTTTATTCACCCTCATACAAACCTTACAATAAAGCGACCACTCCTCACCCCCCCCCGTGTCATGAGTCTTCGACCTAACGAAGTTTCGACACGTAAACTGAAGAAGAAGAAGATACTTTTGACAGCCCAAAGTTTCCTTCAGTGCTAAATGATAAGATTGACCTGCACCTGGATCTAAATAAACTAAACTAAACTCAACTCAACTCACCGCAAACTGCTTTCCAGTCACGCACCCAGTGTGTGAGAAATGCCCGCGCGCACTCTACAGTCTCAGCGGAAAATTCTTCTCACTTTCGTTGCTTCTCGTCTGGAAAATTAGAACCAGGATGAATCGACGCAAGTCTTAATGGAAAGCGAGACCGACAAGAGCTTTATTTCCATTACATTAATGATAAAAGTATACTGGTGGCGGAAAAGAGCTTAGATGGTGGTTCCGTGCCAGTTTAAGTGATGTTTTTGCGCGCCAAGGGCTTGGGACTAGAGTAGAGAATCGTGCTTGGTGTGATTACATGTAGCTAAAAGCATCTCAAAAGCCAAGCTCAAAAGTTTTGATAAAGTAGTGGGAGACCGACGCGCGGTGAACAAGGCGCTAACTTAATCCGAAATGTATCAGGGGCGCCCGTGGTCTCCAAAAATCGCCAAATGATAATCTCGTCTGATACCACTCAGTGTTTAGCGTAATATGTGTCTCCTATATAAGTAACTGCAGTGCTAACTTTTGTTTCCTTTTGGACTTTCAAAAAATTAGTCTTCAATTATTTGCATATCAATCAATAGTTAAAACGTATAAACCTGCATTTCTCCTGCAGTCTCTTAGTGTCACTAACGAAAGGTAGTGGATGCTACCTGAAACGTCTGGCCGTTTCTAAAATCATATCCAGCTGCTTGAGTAACTGCTTTTTGGTGTAACTGCAGTACTATTGTTCACTGAGAAGACAGATGCCCAAAGTGTGTGGGTCTCAGATTCGCAACCTGTTATCCACCTTAAACAAATCCACGCGAAAGCCACCGTGTCAACACTCCTCACTCAGCTGTAGCGACTGATACGGTCATCATACTCTGAAAATCTGTATCTGTATATGAATCGGTATCTGTACATAAATCGGTATCTGAATACGTATAATAACCTCGAGTGATTGTTCATCGCGCCAAAGGCAGTACTGGGACCCGAGTAAAAGACAGAAGGCACTGCCGAATTAGAATCCTTGTGGTGTCCAGGGAGACACCATTTCCATTGCTATGTCCCCTTTTTGTTATAAAATGCTGTTATTTTGCTTTTGGGTATGTATTTTGTTTTAGTGAAGGTGCTCGAATGAAGGAGCGTAAAAAACACACGAATCGTCTTGCTCCGTCCTAAAGCAGACAGAAGCCTGATACCAATAATGATACCCACTCACGTTTATCAGGGTGATCCTGAAATGGTATCAACAGTGTTGATACTTGAGCACCTCGCGCGTAGAGAAACTCTTATGATCATCTCTCGTGAAAGACCTCAATTTTACAGATGAGACGCGTGTCGTCAATGTAGGCTGAAGGTGAAACACTTAAGAGTTGTTAAGTAGCATCAGTCCGGATATGACATTGCAAGAGCGAAGCACATATGACAAGAGCATCACCATTGAGTGATACTTGAATGTTTGGAAAATTGAGTTCTCCTTATACGTATAGACTTACGTGATGTAAATTCTGTGTTTCAAGTTTCGGGAATACTTGAATGAGATGGATAGGACTTCATGGATAAGGCTTAATGACACCCATACATTTTTAAGTCAATTTCAAAAGTAATGTATAATATTTCAAAAGTTTGGGGATGGAGTTGTAAAGTTTTCTTTAGTGTTTTATATAATCTTAGTCTTTAATATTTACAGTCTTTTAAGGTATTCAAGATAACTTCCCTTGCAAAAGAATCTGCCTTTCATAAGTTATAGCGCTACAATGAATTATCGCCTTGATATCTTGATTTAAAGATTGTATTCCAGTATTGATGTCTTCATCTGTATCCAATAATTGGCTTGGGGCGTCCCTTATACAACACGTGGGCGTATAGCGGGTTCAACCACGTCTTTACGTAACATCCTAGATGACAGCCGTGTAATTACATGATGCATGAGACGTTACTTGCTGCACCATGGTTCTCAAACAGACAATAGGACACTAGTCAGCTTCCCGGCAGGCGATCGAAGTACGTATTGTTTATCTTCGCCGCGAGTGATTTTCAAATTTCCACCATTTTTTTTATACACATAGCATTCAGTGGCATTAAAAAACAAAGCTTACCTATAGCCGGGTATCTTTATTTGACTTCATCAATGGCTCGACTAACTTTCTAACACAAGTTGTGTTCGACTATGAAACAATTCTTTAACCGTAATTTGGACCTGTTGAATAAAGAAAGAAGAGTTTAGTGACGTCTTTACGTAACATCCTAGATGACAGTCGTGTAATTACATGATGCATGAGACGTTACTTGCTGCACCATGGTTCTCAAACAGACAATAGGAAACTAGTCAGCTTCCCGGCAGGCGATCGAAGTACGTATTGTTTATCTTCACCGCGGAAATGTCAGACGGTGTTATCGAATCTCACGCCTTGCCGTCTATAACGTCATTTGCATTGTAATGAGACCTGTTTTTTTCTCAGCACCTTGTTTTGCACGAAGTCTTGATGTTTCATGTAATGCCGTTCACTGATGAATGAATGAATGGTTTTTGTTGCACACACACACACACACACACACACACACACACACACACACACACACACACACAAACAAGAAGCATTTCGCAGCCTCAGGAGTTAATTTCATGCTCCTTTACAGATTTCCTGCAAAACAGAATTCTTGATTTCTTCAAAATTACGATCAAATTACGATCAAAATTGGACCACAGTTAAAATGTACAACAAAGTAGTCCATTCTGCACATCAGGTAGGATTTTAAGGAATCTGCATGACAAAGTATCAGTCTGTCAAATATTAAAAAAACACTGATGTACTATGCTGATGGAACTGCTTGTGGTTTAAACTTTGAATGTTCGAACGTTCAGTGGAATATCTTTATATGGTTCTTTCGGGAGCTTAGAGAAGCATTCTGCTAATGTACCATGCTGATGTACTGTCTATTTGCGACCCAAAGAACCCAAAAGCCACGGTCATGGCATTTTCAGAGCAGGATATATAATGTGACAAAGAAATAAGCAGCGATAACTGTCGTAATGGAATAGTAGGAATACTTTTCCGCTAGTGTTTGTCATAAGCTGGTGTGTTACGCCGAAGGGCGGTTATACCGGCTATACAGATACAGATAATATCACAATTTCTCCATTTTAACCCAAGGTATATTTCTAAAGGTAAATGGCTTTCAAAAGTCCAAACGCGTGACAAAGTCCTTTGAAATAGTGTCATTGACGTCAGCACCGCTGTGGTTGGCGGTGTTAATGTATCGGGGAGTTTTGGGGGCTCGAGGAAAATCGTTTAAGTGAGGACAGTTTTCTCAGAAACGGTTCCCGGACTCTAATGCAGGGATAAAGGCCTAAAGCTGGTGCAAAACATTACAGGAGAGCGAACTTCAAATATGTAAAGATCAATATGCTATTTCATCAGAATTCAGTCATTGCTGAAAAAGATAACGCGTAACTTATAATTGTCATCACCGCGAGAACTCACTGTAATCTATCAATTCCTTTGGCTATATATTTACAGCATTTTCGCTTCATGGTGATTTTGGCAATACATTTGACCAAGGACATTCTGTGATGAAAGCTTCTTGATTTGACATGGTAGTAGGTAAAAGGTTGCATTCAGCTAGTCGCAGATGCAAAAGCATTGCTAAGGAAAACCCAAATGAAATCTAGCTTATGATCCGTCAAATAGATATAAAGGTCAAACACTCCATTTCTTTTACTTATGATATAAAAAATCGTTATTAGTTACACAGTATTTGGCAATTACAACATTGGTTGACGGGAAGGGGGTACCCAGTACAAATCACTTGAATATTGTTGTTTAGTGTGCATGTAGCGTAACAAAATGAGGTGTAACTTGGGTGTGAGTCAGATTGTCCTTGTACTTTGTGTATGGTTGCAGCTTAATTTCTTTTTAATCCTATTCTATGCCATTGGATTATTGAGCTATTTTGGGGTGTAATGTTGCATGCTGATTACATAAACCTTAACATTTATGTAACTAATAACTTGTAGTAATATAAGGTGAACTTTCATGATAGAATAACATGTAAAATTATACACCAAGCTTAAGCTTATATAAGCTCAATAATGAGCTTTCTGCAAAGAATTATGCAGTCTACTAGTCCGTGCTTTGGAAAATGTTGTTTCTTGAGGTGCTCTCTTTAGAACCTTTTACTGTATGCAACTCTTGTTCAGGAAACACAAACTTGATGTTACAGAGTCTCATAGGACTATATTTCTGGACCACATACTACATCAATTTGACAAACTCGTCGGAGATATGCATGCATTCAAATGCATCAGTGGGAAAATTGGGTCCTCTGTCACATCCTGATATGACTGATTCGCCCACACCTTTCTACATGATTACATCGAATTCTCTACATTTTTTTCTTACGCACAGCATTCAGCGAAATAGACAAGCAAATCTTACCTAAAGCCGGGTGTCCTTATTTGACTGCAAAGCTTACGAACACAAGTTGTATTCGATTATGAAATATTTATCTCAAACAGTAATATGCACTTGTTAAGGAAGAAAACCTCTCATTCACAAAATACACAAATTAAACTAGGAAACGCTCAGCGTTTTAACATAAAAAAAACTCCATAGTTAAGTTTTGTCGAACTTCATGCTTTAAGCCGATTGAAAGCTGACCAACTCCCCCGGCATGTTATCTGTCTATTTGGCCAATCTATACTCTTTCCAGTCGCTTCTTTGAAGAGGCTAGTGCCTCTTGGCGAAAACATAGACATCGACATGTTTCATATCCTTGAAATTACCTTGAAATCGAGATATGTCTTCACAAGGTTCGTCAGAGGCTCTTGAAAAGTGTTTATCAGAGGCTCTTGAAAAAATCGAAAGTTGAAGGGGTTCATATCCTTGACATTACCTCAAAGAAGAACATCTATCGAGGTTCTTTACATCAAGAGTTTACGAAAAACACTACAAGACACTTGTTCAGGCTCTTGAAAACATACAACATTGAAGTGTTTCATATCCGGAGAATTACTTTGAAGTAGAACATTAATCAAGCTTGTTTGTATGAAGTGTTTACTGAAAACGTTGCACAGCAATGGGCTCTTTCGACTAGTTTTGCATGCTTGAATTACCTTTACGTAGAACACATATCACATATTCTTATATCAAATGCTTACGAATAACACAATGGAATATAATGTTACAATAGAATTTTTCAAAGACTTTTGAAATCATTGAAGTGTTTTATACCATTGAAATTACCTTGAAGTAAAACCTCCATCAAGCTTCTTTATATCAAGAATCTCGCCTTTATCAAGCTTCTTGATATCATGTATCACCATAATTAGATTATCTCGTCAACATCCCCATTGAAGTGTCTCATATTATTGAAGATTTCATTGGCGTAAGCCTTAAGGTACTGACGCTTGTGATTAAGATGTGAATGACTGCGTAGGTGTGTTGATAGCTGTGTAACACGTCTCCATGGTGATAATACTAGCATGATGCCGGCAGCTTAACTTCATTTATCTGCTACTAAAGCAGTTCCTACGGCTGGCAACAACACCTTCTGTGAAATCTAATACCATGCGTGTCCTAGCTTCCGGGGTGTAGGAAAGGTGGCAATTACAAAGTGCAGTGGACAATATAGCCTGCAGGGAAAAGAAATTGACGTCTGTATGGCTTCTAATTATTAATTAGAAACCACGGAAATGAAGGAGATATTGCTTACGGCAAGCTAATTTCTTGTTGATGCGATGCTTTTGATGTGGAGTATGTAATGGTATACATGCGGGCGCTGCTTTTTACCGCATGCGTCAATGATGTGATCACCAAGGCGACAGTTTTCAAAGGCTCTCAACAGCCCCGGGGTTTTCGGTGTAGATTCAAAGTACGTGTTAGTACGCACGTATACACGTGTTGCACTATAATGATGAGAGTGAATCATAGGATTAAAACAGACCTGAAGCAACCCTTCCAGTGTGAGGAGATGCATTCGTTTGCGTCACATACGCTACAACAAGGACATGATAAACACTCATAGAATCTGCAAGTGCAAAACACTCTCCATTGAGTGTTTGTAGGCATCTTATGTACCACGATGTACGTACGTACTTAACAACACTAATTATCACCATATATGTCTTGTTACCAGTAATAGGTAATGAGATTCACAGGAAATTGGTACTCGGGTAACTTGATATGTTTTCAAAACTGTCAGACGTTTTAAGTAGCATCCACTACTTTTTGTATGTCACTGACAGTTTTGAAAGTCTACCCAGTTCCATGAGTAACAGTTGTATAACAACACGATAAATAGTTCAGTGAAGCTATCTCTAATCACATTTCTATAAAATTATATCTTCATATATATCCTGATGTAATTAAGAAAACGTTTCGAGCAGAAAGATCTGATTACCACAACCTAATGAAAGTTTTCTGAGAGTTTAATTCTATGAATACCAAAACTAGGACATAGGTCACTAGTGGTCACTAGTTCTTCACATACATAGATACACAAAACTGCATAAATGTATATTGTCAGAACTGTGGTGTAACAATGGTGTCGGTTATAAGTAAGATAATTAGTGAAAAGCCATCTTGATAAGATATTTGCATTTCTACATTTTGATGGAAGAGGCTTTGTGATTGATCTGTTTATTATAGCTAGTTGCATTTCAGTACTTCGAAAGATACTTCACTAAATTGTACAAAAACGTTATTACAGATTTGACAAATGCTTCGCTGCGGGTGTAAATACTATGTATAACAGGATGCATTTCTTCAATGAAGCATGCACAGTCGTGCATGATTATTTTTAAACCTATAAATGTGTGCCTCACATGTAAAGCAAACGTGTTCTTAATCAGACGTGTGCTGTTGACCTCAAACTACAAAGCAAGTCACCGCTGGGTTTGACATTTGATATGCAAGAGTCCCTACGTTGCATTACTTGTAATATACAATGTAAAAATAGTTCCACTCTTGTCCATGAAGTTACGTTGTCGAGTGTGTTTAAAAATCTTTTAAAAGAACTGAATTGACCATTGACCTACTTTTAAAGAATCATTCACAAATCTCGCACCGACTTGGTTTCGGGCCTTTACGAAAGACAAAACATCGCGACAACCAATCACAGACAGCCTCGTGGGTCACATGATATGATGCTCAACAGGCGTGTGTCCATATCGCAGAATCAGGTGACTTTTTTCTGGAGCTGCCGGGAAAAGCACAGACGCAACCTGCGCGGGCGCCCGAAAGGTTTGCACTTCATATTTCCGCTAATTTGTTTGCCTTTTCAATCATTTATATTCATGTTAGAGTTTGAAAGTGCAGCGAAGAGCCGGGTACATCGACTAAGCGTAGGTCTAGTTCCGAGTGTGTGTGTGTGTGTGTGTGTGTGTCGTCTGTCGCTTACAGGGTGCTCAGTTTCCCAAGCATGTGTTTTGTCTATGGTGACTTCAAACTTCAGGTACCACTTACTACTCTCCAAGCAGAGGTTGTGGGGGAATGATCGTTAGCTTTTTTATGTGGCCCCTTTTTTGTCGGTACCCCCGTCGGTGGCCGGCGACCTTCTCTGTCTAATGGATACTGTCATGCCACCGAAAGGGATCTGCTTTGAGATTACCACTAACGTCTTTCATTGCTTCTTTTATACACGTTCAGAACCGTCCAACGTTGTTATTTTAAGACATTAGCAGGACTGTATCAAAAGGGTTTTAGCTTAAGCAGTCCCTCGCTTATAGTATAGCGTGCCTTCTTCAACCGGTTCCTTCATTAAGTAAATTGACCAGCATGTGATGCTTAGAACTGCCTTTCGTTGCAGGCGTTTGATGTATACGGTGTATGAACATTATATCAAGTTAGCCACCCAAAAACATTATTAAGTTGTGATTCTTAGACATTGTCAGAGCTGTATCAGAAGGGTTTTTAGCTAAAGGGGACGGTATGGTTTCCTCAGCAGTTACTGCAGTCCCTCTCTTATAGCGTGCCTTCTTCAACCGGTTCCTTCATTAAGTAGGTTGACCAACGCGTTGATGCAAGGAAAATGTTACCACCGTTTGATGTATACGAGTTTTGAACATCGCTTCAAGTCAGCCACCCAAAAGCATTATGCACGGGTAACCTTTTGGTACAAAAGATGGGAAGACTTTTTAGTACACGCATGTAAGGTAAAGATGTACATTTGATCTGCCATTTCATAGTGCGCGATGCCAGCTGGCTAGAACAGGTGTGTTTAGGCTATTGCCATCACGACGTCTATGAATATATCCAAAGGTATACCTAACGTCCTTGTGGCAATTTAAAGCAGTTTCAAATTGTTTTTTAGGACGTTACCATCGTGGTAAATGTCATGTTTACCAGCGTAACAAAATGAAAATCTGAACTGAACGCTTCGACAATATTTTGCACCCCTGTGTTGTGGTACTTTTATGCGTATCGGATGCACATTGCTCTGAAAAAGTGGAATGCTGGCCTGAAACTTTTTTTTTTTTTGCATTTGTACCTTATTCCATGTCTACGTTTTAACGGTGTAGGCGGGGTCTTAATTGTTGCAGATAATTGATAAATGGGCATCGACCTGATTAAAATTGTGCATTTTCTAGTCGTCTAATCGGACCAAAACAGATCGATGTAAGCTGAAAATATCAAGGATGCTGGGCAAGCAAGATTGATGTCACATTGGTCGCACGATTGTCGTACAATCTCAAGGGACATTCGTGAGTTAGTTGTGCATCTGTCCTGTGTAAAATTCGGGAGCTACGAGCTACTGCCGTGCTACGGGAGAGTCTGTTTTTGATCCCTGTCGGTAGTTGGTTCTTTCACAGGTTGCTTGAAAACATCGCAACATCAAAACCAAGGACGCATGTTTCCGCGTAGCCTATGAGGCTATGTAACCCAAGCTCCGGGGGGCTCCCTACATAGTCCGCCACCCGGAGGCCAGCTGGATGTTGGGCGACCGGCAAAAGCGATTTAATCAGGCTAGTTTCCACGCGTGTGTGATCTTTCCAGTACGGCTTGGTGGTATGTGTTTAATGTTTATCCATAGCTCCACTTTGTTGCCGTGTATCTGTTTAAGGGTAGCTTTGGTAACGTTAGCGTTATAACCCAGGCTTAACTATAGGAGGGCAGTGATTACCACTGGTCAGCAGGACTGCCATGTGAATCTGTCTGCTCCACTTTTCTTCATCAAGGCCTGACGCAAATTGATCCTGATGGGGAAGGCGTGAGCTTATGTCCGCTTGGTGATCAATGTAGAAAGGCTGTTTGGAATACAGGTACACGTGTGTGAATATTGTGGGCTCATGTGGCGTAGCGGCAGAGTCCTCGGCTTAGAACCAAGAGGTCCTGGGTTCGAGTCTTGATATGCCACCAATCTTGTGCCCTTGAGAAAGGCACTTTAGACGGCATTCGTCACTTAAGTGAAAATTAGTATTGTCCTGTCTTGCATTTGTCCTCTGCGTTGGTGGCAGCATTAAACTAAGTTTAAATAACCTGAGTGTGCTGTCAACATGTCCAGTTATGAGTTGGAAAAACAAGGGTTGCTCTGGTAGCCTTGGCGTTATAATACAGGTTTACCCAAAGGAGGGCTTTGATTACTACTGGTCAGCCGGACTGCCATGTGAATCTGTCTGCTCCACTTTTCTTCATCAAGGCCTGACGCAAATTGGTCTTGATGGCGAAGGCGTGAATTTATGTCCGCTCGTGTGATCAATGTAGAAAGGCTGTTTGGAAAACAGGTACACGTGTGTGAATATTGCTCGTCAAAAACCGCTTGAAGACTAAAGAAATGAGCTAGCTATTAAAAGAAGCCGTGCCTGTTTTTCGATGCACACGAGCGAAAAGAAAGAATGCGCTTACTTTAGAAACACAGAACCCATGGGATTTTCTCTCTTCCAATGATGTGGAAGAACCTCCCAAAAATTCTGAATGCTTACTGAAATGAAAACTATCGGATGCTATTTTTATTCATGGAAAGAAATCAGCATTGGCAGTTCTTAAGCGCATTGTCTGCTAATAAGTAGAGTGCTAGTGCCTGTGTCGCCCCTGGTTTTCTGAAATGGGTCAAATTGCAAATTGATGTATTATAAACGGCGCCCTTCAAATTTAGGAAACGCTTTTCATCCTTGAACAGGGTAGAATCTGTAATTTCAAATCAGGCCCCACAAATAGGTCTACTGAGAAATTACCACAGTTTTAGTTAAAAGGTTCTACCTCTGTGTGACCTACATGTACTTGTCTCTCGGGGAATTGATTTGATCTCGTTTACTTTTTTTTCAATTTGTGGCACGTTAGTAGCAGTCTGCAATCTAATCTGGGTTACATGGAGTATAATTTTCTAAGCCTGTTTTTATTAACATGTTCTCAAATAACAAACAGAAAAACGGCTTGGTCAACATGGTCGAACATACTAATTCAAAATTCCAGCCGGTGTTACAGCGATTTCGCTCCCCGTGATCTCGGCCCCCATGGGGGATCAAAATCACTGGGAGCGAAATTGCTGTGACACCGGTTCGTATGAAAAAACGTCACCGACCATTCTATATGCCTAATTTTACCTCGAAGAAACGTGTTGAATCGACCAGACCTTTAAAACCAACCTTGCTAGGAATATGGTCTCATAGGTTTCATGTAGAACTTTTGGACATCTACGGTCTTCAAGTGATATTGAGTACCTACTAAGTTCTAGCCTAGCCTTAAATGTGATGTCCGTTCGTGCGACGCCCTCTTTAACGCCACTCAACTGTAGCTTCTATCGCAGAGTAGCCCACTTAACTCAGGTGCCATCACTGAGTAGCCGCCACGCTTTCAAATTTTAATGGTGATTGTGGCCGAACGCTTTGAAGGCTTATTCCGGGTGTAATCAACTGCCGTGTACTGGATATGAAGAGCCGGGCCGTAGGCCACAACGACTGAATTCTATGGATGACATCCTCTGAAGACCCCCAAACTAGTGCGCGCGGACGAATAAAAAATTAGGCAAAAAAATTAAAATGCTACTAAACCACAGGAATACAAAGCAGGTATTGCAATTGTGAATTTGCCGCATTGTTAAATAGCGACGTATACGACAAGCCGGCACATGTTGGCTTTTGGTGGAATTTATGAATCGGAGTACTTAAGTCGTGGAACTTTGGTAGCCTGGGTGCCCGGCTCCTTATTGTCGCTAAATACCATGGACTACCCAGGCCTAGAGCCATCCCAGAGCCTCGGTGGACGTGATTTTTTTAGAACAGGCGAAAACCAATGCGCGCGCGGATGTCATCCATAAAATTAAGTCGGTGTGACCTTACTGGGAAATCGTAATTACTAGTGTTGAAAAGTGGTGGGTGGATGAGGAAAGGAGAAGGAGGCCCGTAAATGGGGTGAAGTCTAACAGACCCGATCCGGATCGAACGCATGGAATCCCCTGTTCTATGTGGAACACGTCGAACCCCCTACATGTTCGAAATAGAACAGGGGGTTCGACGTGTTCCGGAATAGAACATGTCTAGAGTTCGATGTGTTCGATCCGGATCGGTCTATTTTAATGGAAGGGGTGAGAAGGACGAACTAAGATAGCACGCACCATGTGATATCCTTATTACATGGAAGGAATGTATTATGAGGCCGTATAACTATATGTATAATTTTGCAATCTATGTGTAATTTCTTTTGCACGATTCCTTAAAGCCAATTTCATCAATGGTTCGCTGCGCTTGCACACACGCCTCCTCCATAATTCTCATTATGTATAGAAAGTAGATTGGGAACCTTCTGTGGCAATTACCTCAAGGACCTTCCTGTCCATCAAGTAAGCAACGCGTGCATCTGCACTCCTACAGCCCATCTTTACATAAGTTGGATTATTACATATCGCAGAGAACCATCTCTTTCCTTTGGCAAAATAGACTATTAGAATGTATCAGCATTACCTTTTTATTTACGCGAATAACTCAAAGCTCCTGGAGAAATCCGGATTATGACAGCACAGTTCAAAATCGATTCAGCTCATATTTGTGATCATTGATTATGATAAAGGCCAAGTATGTAGTTCTTTTACGCAAAAAATTGAAATATTCTGAATGTAAAATATCTCGGTTATCAACATTTACTACGCGTTTCAACATATTTGTGTCATTATTTCACATTTCTAATAAGAATGAATGAATGAATGACTGAATGAACTTTATTGCTCAACAATTGTACAAGGTACAATGTATGGCAGTAATACAACAATACTACAAAACTTTACTTACTACAAACTACTATCTAAACAGTATTTGAGTTACCATATGGTCATGTATTGATGATATGTTCTCGCTTATGAAATAAAGTGTGCAGAAATTGGCCTACGTTTGTAATATGACGTATGTTTTGTTCGCTCAAACACGATGCACGTTAGGATTGAGATGCAAACTCTGTGTCTGGTCAACAACGACGACAACATGACATTGTAGTTTAGACAAAGGATTTACATATTTAGCTGGTAAAATGTCAGTTTTAAGACCCAAAGCTTGCAGATCAAGATGAGTTGGTCTTTTGGATCTGTATCAAGACCTTTAACCCCGCATTGCGATCAATTCAGGCTGGCGGGCGGTTAATTAAATTTTCTCTGCAAGCGGAGATTGACTTGAGATCTTTTAATTCAGTGGCTATTTCTAGTAAAATGCAGAGGGGGCAGTGACTATCAGCGATTTATCATTACCTTTTAATGTCAGGGTTGTTGGGTTAAAATGTGAAGGTTCTTGGTTCCAATCCTTAGCAGGTCTCAATATTATGCCCTTGGGAAAAGCATTTTACACCTTTGTCCTCACTCACTTATTAGCTTCGGTTAGGGACGTCCTGTCAGATAGGATGTGTAGCTAAAGGTACCGAATTTAAGGAGAGCCACACCCAAGCACGTTAATGAACCAACTATATCTCGCACATAGGAAATAGTCCCTTTTTACATACGTTGTTTATTCAAGTGAGAGTCTGGCCAATGCAAGTGTAAGTTATGGTCGGGGGTACGTCTGCCATCTCTGATTGCATTCTTGTGTTTTATCATGAGAGCATAGAAATAAATGTCCATGCATATATCAGATAGTGTTCTAAATTTGGGTAACATATCTCCATGCTAATGGAACCCATTCTGTATGATATTGCTCCCCATTACCCATAAGGGTCCATGCGTCTGGCCCGTTCTCGGAGTGTAATGGCTTGTAACGGGTAACCTGGGATCCAGACTGTTGCCAGGGCCTACACAGGACAACCCCTCGGCTCCAGGACCTACACAGGCCAGCCCCTCGGCTCCAGGGCCTACACAGACCAGCCCCTCGGCTCCAGGGCCGACACAGGGCAGCTCCTATGCACCATGGGCAACTTGCAATTGAGAAAATCTTGCCTCAGGCCCCTAGAAAAAACCTGTTAATTGTTTCGAGTATGCAAAAAAAATCACCGGAATAAGTTATACAGGCTTACTCTCCAAGGTTTAGACTTCGACTTATTTTGGCGTGTTCTTTATGGCTTTTATGGGGCTTGCACTTTTTTATTGTATCTTTTTTAAATACCAGCCTAACTTCAAGTGCCAAGTAGTAACTGTCTGGCAAATTGACACTGCCTTGCCAATTTGATACTGTCTTAGGAGCCACCAAAAGATCTGTTTGGAGATTGAAACAGGCTGGTAGATAGATGCTTACAATGCCAGGAAAACCCATACTTCAGCCTTAGGAGAGACTGGTAACGAGGCTACGATTCTAGTGGCACAGGAACACCAGCTCATAATGCATCATCAAGAATGACTTCGACTGATACATCTTTGCTGGGCTAATGTGTACATCCACTCCTGGGTTGGTCTAGTTTCCGGGCCAATGCTTTATTATGTGTAGCCGTGCTTTTCACTCTATCATGGCAACAGTTTGTGGCGTGGTGGCCTTGTGGATCGGGTTGTTGACTTAAATTCTAAAGATCCCAAACTGTTGAGCCTAGGGGGAAGGTACTTGACATAGATTTCATCACTCGACTCTGATAAAAATGAGTACCTGGCTTCTATTAGAGGTCCCATTCAATGGAACGCAAATATGGATGTTCTATTTATAAGCTACAACTGTTTGGAACGGAAATATAGACGTTCTATTTAGCTATAACTGTTATAACTGTTATAACTATGTTATAGCTAAATTTGGAATGTAATCTGGATGTTCTATTTAGCTATAACAGTTTGGAACGCAAACATAGATGTTCTATTTACTACTAATAGCTATAACTGTTGGGAACGCAAATATTGAAGTTCTATTTAGCTATAACCGTCGGACGACGGCATCACATTAAATGATGCTGAAACGAACCCGTTTTCAATTAAATAATACTTTGAATTATCTCCTTTCCAATCAAGTCTAACTATACAGCTTAAATCCTGTATTTTACGAATTCATTTTGTATTCCAATTAAGTCAGCAGGTACGTTGGTACCTAGTCTAAATTGCACGATAAAACTTAACGATGAAGGACTATTGAGCGTGCTGTTATTGTAATGGTTACAAGTCCACAACCACGATCAAATTTTCATTTAACATTTTATAGACATATTTTTTTTTTCCCCTTTTAATCCACACTTATCGGGAACCATGCTTAATTCAGAACCGTGCCTAGGGCAATTTTACATTCTTGGATACGCGGAGACTACCCAGAACCGTGCCCAACCCCAACCCTAGCCTTAACCTTTCAGGTATAGAAATAGATAGGCACGGTTTGCTGGATACGTAGTACATACAATGCCTTCCTAGTCGAAATGGCGTATAACATGTAGCGACAATACCTCCCACAGGACTTTGTATGATTGATTTCGCAGATCTGGCAGGGCCTTAGCTTGATGATTGAGGGTTAGCGGCTCTCGATATATCATCCCTTCCATCGATCCGTCACATAGATACGAATCGCGGGTGGGCTTCTGGGGTTCGGGTTTGGCAATTAGATCCTCGTTCGATCAATACGGCAGACCTCGGTGGGTTTGAAGCATTGCCAAGTTTGTCTAGAATTAATGAATGAAACCTTGACAAGTTTGCATTCCTCGTTTTTAACTTGTGGATAGTTGATATGGGACTTCTTTTGTGGAAGGATCAGGTTTGGCAATATTAGATCTTCGTTCTATCAATACGGCAGACTTATAATAATAATAATAATGGTTTATTCTCCACATTCTTACGGTACAGCGTCGCAGGGTTCCCGTAAAAGGGGCCCTGAATTGATCTGCCGCTTACAATCGATAAAATGTGACGGAGGTATACATGTAAAGCTTAAAACTTAAGACGGTACAAGTATTACATTTCCACATAATTTTGCCTTAGTCATACAAGTTTTAAAATGGTATTTATACTGGGGTAAATAGGTATAAAAAAAGGTTAGGCACTTATCTTAATGACTTAGTATTTATATTAAAATCTATTAAGGCGCAATAAAAATAACTATGTATTTACATTTAGGAGCGTAATTTTACATGTCACATTTCGAGCATAATATGCGGTTCAGCGATAGGCGACAAAAGTGCATTCTGATCGTGTTCTCTAGAGGTTAATCAGAGGTCCTTGTTTAGTAGTCGCACTATATGTGGTATTGTACTGTTCTTAAAACGTTCTGTTCTGGCTCTGACAGTGTTTAGTTGATTTCCATGTCTCGTGTGGCGGTTACTTATCTGCCCTCTGGACGGTGGAAGCAAGCTACGGAATTGGTTGTTGGTGAGCAGTTTCCTTCCGAACTGGATGCACAAGTGTTCCCGTCTTGTTGCAAGTGATTGGAGTCCAAGCTGAGCACTGACTTCCGCGTAGTCGGAGTACATGTTCCCGAGGATGATTCTGAGCGCCCTTTTTTGGACAGATTCGAGCTGTGACTGGCGCTCTGTTAGGCCTGGACTCCAAACCGGAGCCGCGTATTCCAACACCGGTCTGATGTACGTTGTGTACACTACCACCATGTCGTCGATCGGTAAGCTGAACTGTTTCAAGCGTCTCAGGAGGAAGAGGCGTTTACTGCTTTGTTTGATCATGTGTGTAACATGGGTGTTCCACTTAAGGTCAGACTGGATCCATACTCCGAGCAGTTTTGCACTGTTCACTGATTGGAGAGTGTGACCATCGATCTGCAAGGCCGGCAAAGGGGGAGGGATTTTGGTGAAGTGGAAGTGGACCACCTTACATTTGTTGGGATGGAGCTTCATGAAGCTTTCGTTTGTCCATTTATCCATCTCGTTCAGGTCATGCTGCAGTGATGACTTTGCACGTATATGTCTTGTTTCAATCATGTTAAGGTCATCAACAAACTTCCATTGATGTGATGTTGCGTTCAGTGCTGCACTATTGATAGTGGCGATGAATACAATTGGTGCGAGAACTGTTCCTTGCGGAAGGCCACATGTCAACACTTCCCAACCCGAGAGCGATCCCTGGTACAGGACGCGTTGTCGTCTGCTGGTTAAAAAGTCACACAACCACGGTATCAGTGATGGTCTGCAACCAAGGTCAAGGAGTCTTGTTATTGCGACCGTGTGGTCAACACGGTCAAATGCTTTTGAAAAATCCGTAAGCACGAGGCTGCTCACCGTGCCGGGGTGATCTGAATTCTTGTACAACAGGTGCATTATATCCACTAGGCAGAGTGTGGTAGATCGCCCTGGTAATCCTCCAAACTGTTTGTCGTCTATGTTGGGAGCTATGTCTGCTGACTTTGGTGGCTTTGAAGCATTGCCAAGTTTGTCTAGAATTAATGAATGAAACTTTGCCAAGTTTGTATTTTTCACTGTGGTAGTTGTGGATAGTTGATATGGGACTTCTTTTGTGGAAGAATCAGGTTTGGCAATATTAGATCTTCGTTTGATCAATACGGCAGACCTTGGTGGGTATAAAACTCTGCCAAGTTCGTGTAGAATTAATGAATGAAACCTTGACAAGTTTGTGTTTCTCAGAATTGTGAAAGGAGATCTCGATAATTCATGCGGGATTTTTTTTTGTAAAAGATCAGGTTTGGCAATATTAGATCTTCGTTCTATCAATACGGTGGACCATGGTGGGTACGAAACTCTGCCAAGTTTGTCTAGAATTAATGAATGAAACTTCGACAAGTTTGTATATCTCATTGTTAGTGATCACTGATAGCGATTTTATAACTGATTGATTTTTTAAATGATGTAAAATTATCATTTAGAACGTATTTGTACGCATTCGCTTGGAATCGGCAGTTTTCAAACTTGAAGCCAGAAACTGTTACTTGCGTTAAAGCTTTAATCCTCCCTGTTTTCCAATATCAATACTAGTATCAAGTTTGAGAAAGACCTTGGTTTGAGGGATCACTTTTCAAGACCGTGATTTCCACTTCTGCACCGATAACACTTTACTTCCACTTCCTCTCGGTTACACTATTTCCCCATTGATTTCCTGCTACTCTATTTTATTACAACTACGGAAACAACAAACCATCCTTACCCGGAGGTACTAGTAATGCAAGCCAGCCAGAGTCCCTGGGGTAGCTGACGTCCGCAGTACGTCACACTCTAGATGGAGCATTCAGAAGAGTCGTGATTTCGTGTTGATTGGTTGTACTGAAAGCTGTATAAACTTCCAAGGGTTCCTACTGTTAATTTTAATTGGATTTTTACCAGCTCGGCTGCATACGTAAGTGACATACAAGAAGGTCTGCCCAACTAGGCATGCACAAATAAGGTAACAGTGCGCGAAACAAGATAAAAATTATGGGAGTCGGTATCTACTAAGTTTGAATAATCTTGTGTTATCTAGCACATTGTTTAATCTTCTTGGTAATACCAATGTCGACAACATGCGTAGTTTCTTTCATCAACCCAACAACATACAGGTATCGTATTTTTGTAATTGTATTTCTGTGTACTATATACCACGCAACTGCTGTTAGTTCTTTTCATTTATTCATACCATTACATTTATGTACGCTGTACACTTAAAACCTTACGTGCCATGTGTCTACTCCAAAGATGTTTTTCTCAGCTCTTGACAGCATTCAAACAGTTCTGCCGCCAAACAGCATAGTGATCGATGTAGTAATCCTCTTACACTTGACGTACTAAGCGCGGTTTTGAACAATGACAATGACATTGACTGATATCGGTAGCCAGGACTTAATGCCACTTGTCCCCGCACGCCTCTTTGGACAATATTGATTTCCAAACGATGTTGTTTTAACAATTAAAGGCCTACGTGTAGTAGGACGTGTTTGCACAGTCAGTGGGGTCAAAAACCTGGGTTGGTGAGAGCTCAGGCTGTAAGGTAACGTTAGGTCAGTTACCGGAGTATAGCCTGGCAGTTGGGCCGGGTTCTCTTCGGGGCTATAGGAGCTCTTACCCCGCCCTACTCAGCTAGGTTCCCCGCTTGAGCTGGACGAGGGGAAAACAATCAGAACCCCAAATACAGCTTGCCCCAGAGTAGCCTGTGAGGTAACGGGAGGTCAGTTAACGTAGCAACCCTATATCCTGATGTCCAGTCTATCGTGATTGGGGTGGGTTCTCTTCGGTGCTATAGAAGCTCTTCCCCGCCCAACTCAGCTAGGGTCTCCGGTAGGAACTCACCGCCACCCAGTGCTAGCTATATATAGGGTGGCGGACAGGGAGAGGCGCCCCTGCCCATTGAGGAGCTAGAAGTCTGCGTCTGTAGACTACGCACAACAAACAAACAAACTAACACACTAATAACATGCGAGCGACCACCCCATCCATTACCCCTACCCCCACCGTGCCAGAGTTGAGGTTGCCCATGTATTGGGAAGAAGATGAAGGCTAGCAAAGCACTCCAAACGAACGGCCAGTCTAGCTAGACGGGGGAATTAAAATTATTAGAACCCCGAAGGCTGCCCTACCTAAGATAGTCTGGGAACTAGGCTATGGGCAACGCCACTAGAAGCCGGATATAGTAGCCCGTCTGGTAGCGGAGGGATCGGACCATGTTTACTCATGTTCTTAGTCGAACCGGCGAACACACGTGCACCAAGGTCAGCGTTCTTTTTCTTTCAGATTAAAAAGTATAAAGGACTTTTTTTCTTGACGCTACAGCCAATAAAGTAACACGCCGGATCGCCTTTTCTATTTTTGTCACAGATTAGGAAGACTGTGGAAACCCCAACTGGTCTCTGAACCGGGTCTAGGTCTGATGCTACAGTGAAGCAAGCCGGCGTGCGCCGCTAACGGTGGTTCTATCCGGACCAGAGAGGTTCTCAACACTTGGTTAGTATAGAATTTTACTGACATCCATGACTTGGTGTCGCCAATGTGTCAAGATCTGCACATTTGCTATCCATTAAGAACCGTATGCTGTTTTTACTAATATGTCAATGTCTTTTATCTACACGTAGAGATTAACTAGTGGACATTGTTATTATAAATTGTACGGCTTCAGGTTAGAAAGTCGTGTTACGTAAATGCAGCTGAACTAGGCCACGTCTTTTATGAATTATGTAACTTGCCTATGCTTCAGACCTTGCCAGGCAACGCAAAATTTATGATAGCCGCATTATCCTCATTGCTTACCGTGTTCTAATGGCTATCAACGGAGTAAGGCTGTGTGTAACAATATAGCCTCCATCGTTGTCTGCATACTAGCCTAGTATTTTTTCCATCATAAGAAATGACTTTACAGAGACTTTTTAAAAAGTTTTGACGAATAAAAACGACCACAGCCCTCAGGAATGGTCTATATTTGCAAGAGTGTGGTAGAACGTCCTTGATCTTTGTAAGACAAAAAAGCAATCCGGCTTTCTTAAACGCAAAAAGCACTTTGTAACCGTCTCTAGTGTCACAATAAGAGGCACGGCCATGTTTAATTATATCTCCAGGGAGTTTTAGCACCAACTTAGTGCGGGTTTCATCCGTCAAAAAGTGCATATCTGTCACTATGGCGCCAAGTGTGGATACACAAATTCATCATTAGTGAGAAAAACATATATTGGGTAGACACGAAGATATTTCACCATGTTCTGCTTTATTCATTTTTCCTAAGTATTAATTTTATGTCCATACGTTTGCCAAGAGGGGGTCCCTAATTGGCCCAGATGTGGTTGTTCTTGCAACAGACGTCCAATCCGCCCAATTGTGAGTTAGAAGAGCACTTACGAGTAGGTCCCAACCCATTACAGCAAACGCCTTGTTTTCCAAAGACTTAAGCTTGCTTTCTCTCTCTATACAAAGTTTTCAAAGTCTCTGGCTTTGTCCTCTCTCAGTGTGAATCACCGAAGCGAGATAGAAAGGTTGTTGAGCCCAGGAGGGGCCACCGCGGATCAATAGTACTCAGTCGGTAGTGCCCTACAGGTCGCTAATCTACACAAGGGACCACGAGTTGTTGCTCACAACCCTGAAGTTGCAGGTTTGCCTTGACGTGATGTATGTTCTTGTATCGGTGTCTTGATAGCAAAGTTTCAAAATCCTTGCCCCAAAACATCTCAGTATACAAGGGACGGCTCCACTCTCTATTCCTGTACAAGAATAACTTGGGCCACGCAGTACAACAATATGTGGCTAGTTTATAGCTACTAGTTTAGTGCAGTAGTAGTGGTGTATGTTTAAAACCTTCTGTTTTAAGTGAGCAATTAATATAAACGTACGACACTGGAGTACTTGAAGGTACTTGAACAAGTATATTCCTTTTATGGGGTAAAAGATGTATACTTTTCACGTTTTAGTTTTCTCTTTATGTTGTATCTAGCAACAACAAGAAATGTTACAGTACCAGTTGCTGAAACTTTCTGTTGACAAGTGTTTGATGTTACATCAGTTCACTGATCTTTGAAGAAGAGTACAAAACAGGGCTCCGATATGTTGAGCAAACGGTTTCTCATTCTCTCTGCTGTCAAACAACCATGTAGGGCAAACACAGTGACAGTCACATCAACGGGCAAGATAGAAGTTTTGACAACAGGTCTTCAAGTAAAGAAGACAATACAGATCCTGACGGTGTATAGACTACGCTTCGGCAGTAGCCAAACATCAACAGTAAAGCACGTCATTGGATGTTGTGTGTCAATACCTTAATTTAAAATTTGACGGCTAGCGTAACCGTCAAGCATCAAATCAGCAAAAAGTTTGGCGCCATTGGCTGTATATAGTAAAAATGACAGATATTGAGTACTAGGGCAAAACGTTGTCGACTACATTTTAACCTCAGTGGAGACGTTTGTACTTTTAGTTAGTAACTGTGTACCTCGTCTCCTGAAATTATTTATACAATTTGCTTTTGGGTAGATTTTCCTTTTGGAAAAGTGGTAAATTTACAGACTGGCAGGTCTATTTTAATCAAACTAGGCCATTGGCATGTGCAATTTTCTGTAACTAAATCGTTACTGACAGACTAGTGTGGAGTATATGAGGCCCGGTTGACCTCCCTGTCAGAGTGTTTGCATGTAAAGATACAATAAGCAAACAGCCCTTGACAGCTCCGAATGTCCCTACTAATCGTTCAGAACCACAGGTAAAACTATTGCTGAGGTGTGCAGATTTCAAATGGATTTTATAATTATTATAGTAGTCACTGAAATGCTGGTTAGATAGAGGTATTAAGAGGGACCTTTTTCGGGGACAGTTGCTAGTACACTGTACAGCTGTGTCTAGGCCACGATATTGGAAGGTGGAGCCCATCCCATTCCTTCCACCTCCCATTTCTCCGTTATCAAAGTCAGGTACCCATTTTACACCTGGGTGGGATGGAAGAAGTCGTGTGATAAATTGCTTTTCCCAAGGACACAACGTCTAGCCAGGAATCGAACCCTTGACTTTTCGATTCTATCAGTATACCTTCAGTATACTTTATACCTTCCCATCCGAAGCCAGGTTCCGTTCCCATTTACACCTGGATAAAGTGAGGAAATTCGTGGACACAACATTTATAAGTCAAAAAGAACAGAAACCGAATTCTTGGATTTCCGGTTCTCTATCCTAACCACTAAGCCATAGACAACCACTGTGAATGTGTATGATGAGTGGAAGCCAAATATGCCGATGTGGCAATCAGCCACCCATCCTACCTAGTCGCGTGGCATTAAAATGTGACGACCGGTAATAGGGCAGTTTAGTCAATTAATTTGCACGTGCCTGCCCATAGTGTCTAGCCTGGTATCCAGACTATCGTGGTTTGGGGCAGGCTGTCTTCGGGGCTCTCTCCAGCAGACCAACTCCCCTGGCATGCTATCTCTCTCTATTTGGCCGATTTCTACTCTTTCCAGCCGCCTCCCAAAGTCTGGTAGAGGCTAGCAATCAGCCACCCATTCTAGCTAGTCGCGTGGCGTTGAAATGTGACGACCGGTAATAGGGCGGTTTATTCAGTCAATTTGCACGTGATTTTTTCGAGGGTTGCGGAGCGAAAATCCGGATGGTACCCAGGCTACTAATGTCCGCTACAAGAGTATCTGCCGCCCAAACCCAGGCTGTCCAAACCCTTTTATCTTTTACGAGATAATTTATAATTAAAGCCAGGGTGCCAAATCGGGGTTCGGGCGTGTGGCTTCTCTGGCTGAAGGGGTTAACACTATACTCGCGTTAGGGCCTGGCACCCAGGCTAGGATAGACTGGACAAGAGACTACACGGTGTCTGGAAATCCAGGCTACAAAGTGTCTGGATTTCCAGGATTTCCAGGCTACAAAGTGTCAGGAAATCCAGGCTACACAGTGTTGTCTGAAAATCCATCCGTCGTGTGAAGTGTTTGCGCAGACGGCTTTATTTGACATCCCATCTGGTAAACCAACAACAAAACCGTCCCAGATACCAGTTCCGAGAAGAATTAGGGATTGATTTGCTGACTGTGCGAGATAAGATACTAGTAGCGCTGCGCACGTGGGTCAAATCGTTTTGTTACCTGGAGAGAACGAATTGGGGTCGAAAGGTCAAGCAGTCACACAATGTTATCGCCATATAACCCATAAATCACCAACAGGTTTGGTAAGCACGTCGGCAGAACGTACCTTGCCTGTAATCTCTAAGCAGATCTTTTGGTGGGGGTAAGACAGTATCAAACTGGCCAGTCTGTAACCATGGTAGAGACAAAAAAAGGGCCATATATAAAAAGCAAACGATCTTCGACCATCAACCTCTGCTTGGAGAGTACCTTGCCTGCGCAAAACCTTTATTTTTCACGGTTTTCGTTGGATTTTTGGTCACCGTCGCATTAGAAGTTTTCCTGTTGAAGAAGATATATTTTCTGACATAACATTTGGAAACTACGGGCAGGATGTTAATCTTATATACGCGAATACAACCTTGCATGAGATGTTCTGCTGAAGTGCTATGTACAATACATTACGGGTTTCGCGCTGGTACTGGTTCGGTAGGCCCAGTGTTCAAAACACGGAATCAGGATTTGAAATCGCATTTTACCACTCCACCTGGGCATATCGTGGTCTTGATTTTCAAGTGGCAGATGTAGTTTTTGGTTGGGACGATATGGTATGGGTTTGGGTCCCCTAGAAGCTTGCTTCGGGAACTACAGGGACGTTTTATCGGGAATGTTGGAAGTGAATTCCTCTAAAAAAAGACGACTTGATTTTGCAGAATTAGGACATGTACACGAAGGTAGATTAGGTGAACTAGAAACTTGAATTTAGTTTTCACTCCCAATCTTCCTGATCTAATCCTAACCTAACCTACCATAAAGTATTTACACTCTCAGAGAAAACAGGATTTGGCGTACAAAAGTGAAAACTTGATTGTGCTGCC
>NW_017804043.1:420587-429011 GCF_001625305.1 Branchiostoma belcheri
TCGATATCAATTCAGATAAGGTCATGTTGATTTGATTATATGGATGACATCCTCCGGAACCCCAAAACTGATGCGCGCGTGCGAATAAAAAAAGTTTTGCAAAAAAAAAAAGTTGCTTTCACTATGAAATCTACGTGGTCATGAAGGTTGAACAAATGGCACAGAATATGGTTTGGCGAATAATCTAGTCTTCAAGTTCATTTCTTTACAATTTCGTCTTTTTTCGTTTGATTTTGGCATTCTACGATATTGGTATAGTTTTTATTAAATTTTTTTGTAACTTATGGTATATTTTTGCTCATTTTGCAACTGTTTTGTACGATTTACAGTATGGTTGAAAACTTTTTTTGGGGGGGGGGGGAACGGCCGAAAATTCATGCGCGCGCGGATGTCATCCATATAATCAAATCAACATGGCCTAAGCTAGTTGTGTGGCGCATGATGATATTGGAAAAGCTAGCTGTGAACAATCGATATCTGTGCCCTCTAGGGCAATGACCTCTCATCTCTGCTTATCTTTCTTTTCCCTGTGGCCAAGCGGTCAATGACCCCTCTGTTTCAACTTCCGTGGATACGGCCCCGCTCGGGCACGGTTTTGGAGGGGGGGGTTGCATTGGTCATTTCGGATGGGGACGTAGAGCCAACGGCCCATGTTGAAGCGTACATGTACTAAAAAGTAAGTCTCATGCGTCAAATTTTTGCACGTAAAAAGGACACACAAAAAAAAACTTATCGAGCAAAGGGTGACCCTCTCTATTTGGATGCATCAAATATCGCACCATTATCACTTCTCAAGTTTTACCATCTAAGATCGACCGTAGGTTGACAGCGCGTGGGTGAGGGGGAAGATTGTCAAGCAGAATGACACAAGGTGATAAGATGAAAAGGTCAGACACACGCGAACGCCATGAAAACCAGAATTCTTCCTTGAACTCTTGAAGTCTCAAATATCTTATCTATTTGTTAAATGTGAACGATATTGCATCCCGACACAGCCCAAGTGACAGTGAAAAATGGTGACCAGACTGACGATTCTCAGTTGCTTCTCTCTACTACTTTGCTTGCCGACGTTGTTAGAAGTGGCCTTGGGTCTAAATGTATGGCGAAGTTAATTCTCCACATCAAAACAACATCATTTATCACGAAGGACACATGGCTCCAACAAATCAGTCCTAAGCACGTTAGGATGGTGCAAAACTTTAATTCGAGTGAGCACTTCTACGTGTTACGGCTGAAATTCTATTTCGTTGAGCACTCTTCAACGACAAGTCATCTTGAAGTCAATTACAACATGGCGACAAAGTGTTGGGTTACACGTGATAGTAAGAGCTAATGATACATGATTGCTAAAGACCCTGGGTTAAGTGTATTATAATGTGTGGCTGGGATGGCATATGATTATAAACTTTAGTTTTCTCACTTGCACTTAAGCTGTGCATATAATTTTGAACTTCAGTTCCTCACTTTCACTTTTAAGTGAAAAAGTACGGGGACAACTTAAAAGTTGTCCCCGTACTTTTTGGTCCATCATTTGCTTTACGTAAGACTATCGGTGTTACGCGTCACTTGAAGTGGCAGTGCCAGAAACAGTCGCTTGGTGGCGCACTGGCTAAATAGGCAAGTTTGTGGCATTCCCGTTTTCTGCTTTCTGTGACGTCATCAATACATACGTCACCAACAAGTAATCATCCGTATACTAACCTTTGCGATTTCGAAAAACAACTTACGATTTTGAAAACCATTGCAACCGTTTTACGTAGGTATAGATAACATTATGAATGGGCCAATAGGGTAATTGTGTATTTTATAATTACTCAACGTTAACGATCAGCATAGTCAATGGGAAACATCAATAGGCATTCAATACACTATACCACGAAGAAAGAAACTGAAAATGTTTCATAATGTTTTACACTGCTGCAGCTGTTAGTACTTTTGTTTATGGTCTTTGAGTTGCTGGAATTTTCTCACGAGTTTTAACAATGCGTCGCGTAATGTAGAAGCTGTTGGTTCACATTTCTTTCTTATATAATTAGTCATTCTGAAAAGCTGCATCTGTATGTGTAGTTATTACCTCCGTGGATGGAGATGTCCTTCCGCGAAAGGGTTTTGTTTTTGTTAGAGTTTGTGTGTTCGCAGCTGTAACTCACTGTGGGTTGGATGGATTTATTTGATTCTCGGTTAATGAGTAATATTTCGGCTCCAGATGATGCTGGTTTGCTTCATTGCTTCTTCTTCCTCTTATTTCAAAAACAGGAGGTCAATGACCTGAACCAGCTTTGCACATGTTACCTTTCTAGTTGTATCTGTGTTTAGGCTGTTGAAATAACATGATTAGACACCCCTAGGCCTTGTAACTTGCGATAGGCACCAATTATAGGATTGTACTAGTGATTCATTTTGATGACTCGTTGTACAACTTTGTAAGTGCCATGTCGTGATGTAAAAGATTAACGTAATTCTGCAGCAATGTTAGAATTTCCGCAGACTCAAAGGAAAAGTTCTAGAAAGTTGAACGTCCTCACTGGTATGACTTGATTGGGGTGACTGATTGAACCTTCTTCCTGTATCCGCTGTATTATAAGATTAGGATATACATCTCTGTGTAACTATGAAAAAAAGACTAAGCTTTAACTTCCAACACTAACTACAATGTATTGGGACTTACCCCAAATCTTCTGTATAATATTCTAGACGCTGAATTTAAAAGATCGTAGAATCTTAAAACTTTTAAATAGTCAAACGTTTATGTGATTTTTGAAGGAAGAAATTTAAAGCTTCATTTAATTTGCAGTTTACAACAACACTTTACTTCTTAATGTCGAGATTTGTTTCAACTAAAAACTTTAAAACTTTCTATGTTTGACATTCCTGACTGCCAGCCTCGTTTGCCTAAAGGCCAACTTTGATCTGAAAGATAATGTGTGGTAGGATAGCCTTTTAGACTAGTGTTACACGGATGTGAGTTCCTGTGTCAGTTGTGTTTATGTCACTTTATGCTTTTAGCGTCTGCATATAGGCGCTACACTTAAGGCTGGAAGGTTCAAGCAATAAACGCCATGTTCCCTGAATGGCCAACGTTTGCCAAAGCGTCACCAATGTGTATTCACCAGCCCATCGCGTGTCAGAGAACAGTTTTGCTCGCGTTCTATTCTTTGACTCGCCAAAGCCGGTCGGATCATCAGGCCAATTTACGGGCCCGACACCCGTCCAAGTATAGAAGGTATAATCATAACCCGGGTCCTCCCTGGGCTAAGGTCTGGAGAAAGAACAGCCCAACAGCCAGCCTTTGGCGGTATTTTAAAGGCCACGCCGCCTTAATTGTATGGATGACATCCGCGCGCGCCTTGATTTTCGCCTGGTTTTGGAAAAAAAAAAAAGAAATTTTGTTGCCTTCTGACAGTGGTCAACATGCCGAAAATGGGCAAAGATGTCTGTTGCCATACCGGAAGGTGGATGGCAGATAACTATGAAGAGAGGAGACAAGACAATGCTCTGATTTAATGTTTTGTTTCTTACTTTGATGCACTGATATGTGATGCTGGCTATGTATATGTGATGTTCCTACTGAATCAAAACCATTTGTATAATGATTGAGTCAAAATTTTACATTGTAGGAACTTTGTTTTTTTCGACCAGCCTTGTTTTTTTTCGCCCGCTCGCATTAGATTTGGAGTCTTCAGGGGAAGTCATGAATCCATGAAATTAAGGCGGTGTGGCCTTATGTCTGCTGCACCGATACGCTTTGATAGCGGCGGCCTGCCCTGTACTTGGCCAGGAATGCAGCCCACATGGTTCAATCCTGGGATCTATTTTCGTCTACGGTTGATCCCGGGACTTAAATAGGTTTAATCTCGCTAGAAAAACGGCCGACAAACGCTCTCGGCTCTACTTTTAACACCTAGATTGGCGGGAAGCGCACGCAATGCCGGTTTTCTGAGTTCCCCCTTTTGGGTGATGCTATTTGTGAGTCGCCTTTCAGTCCACCCACCTGCCAGAACCCACGGGGCATTCATGAGTTCTGGGGGAGTGCCAATAATTATGTAAACAGGGTTGTTGGCAAGGCCATGGTCACATGCGTCGTAAAACCGTCGTATGCCTTTCCTGTGATAGTTGTGCATGGTTGTATGGCATTCCTGTGATAGTCGTGCATGGTCGTATGGCATACCTGCGATAGTCGTGCATGGTCGTATGGCGTTCCTGTAATAGTCTTGCATGGTCGTATGGCATCCTTGCGATAGTCGTGCATGGTCGTATGGCATTCCTGTGATAGTCGTGTATTGTCGTATGGCATTCTTGTGATAGTTTTGCATGGTCGTATGACATTTCTATGATAGTCGTGCATGGTCATATGGCATCCCTGTGATAGTCGTGCATGGTCGTATGGCATTCCTGTGATAGTCGTGCATGGTCGTATGGCATTCTGGTGATAGTCGTCCATGGTCGTATGGCATTCCTGCAATAGTCGTGCATGGTCGTATGGCATTCCTGTGATAGTCGTGAATGGTCGTATGAAATTCCTGCGATAGTCGTGCATGGTCGTATGGCATTCCTGTGATAGTCATGTATGGTCGTATTGCATTCCTGTGATAGTCGTGCATGGTCGTATGACATTCCTGTAATAGTCGTGCATGGTCGTATGGCATTCCTGTAATAGTCGTGCATGGTCGTATTGCATTCCTGTGATAGTCGTGCATGGTCGTATGACATTCCTGTAATAGTCGTGCATGGTCGTATGGCATTCCTGTAATAGTCGTGCATGGTCGTATGGCATTCCTGTGATAGTCGTGGAAGTGTCCTGAAAATTCAGCTGTCTTGGTAGGGAGAAAAAGAACCTTGTCTGTGGTTGTTTTTTCCACAGTCTGCTAGAAAACTTTGACACCAAAAGCGTATTGCGACCTGACGTGCCGACAAATAGCACCGGGCCAAAAGGGTTAAAAGCTGTTTACAGCCACGTTTTCGGCATATCTACAAGACATTTGTTTTCGTAGACCACTCCGCATTTCTACAAAGATTAACACATTTACCTAACGTAGCGTAACAGAACATAGTGACTAGTGCTAAGAACACGTCACGCATACTAGTTTAAAAGAGAGAAGCAAGCTGTCAGGCATTTTATGTCCTTTCTTAAGAAATAACATAAGGCAGGCATTAAATCATCTTGGGAGGTAAAGTACGTCGAACATTTGTGACTTGATCCTACTTCTTAATCTTCTAAGATTTTAAGACAGTACTAAAGACTCGACACACTTAGAAGACGGTATGTTTTCAGAAGAAGAAAAGAAGGGTTCTTAAGTAGTTGTTGGGCAACTTAAAATTCTTTACTAGCCGGTTCTCGACATGCCTCTCGAGACACGAGCTCTGGAAAATTTCAACTTAAAGGAGGTCGTAAGAGATGTCACAAACAATCAATCAAGTCAATGAGTGACTAACTACTCTAGTGCTGTGTTGTACATATGTAAGGCGTGGTCGGTACTTATGTTGGATTTGTTTGTTGTGACCTGTGGACGACAAAGATTACTATGAGCAATGAATGCTAATAATTGTCAAAGTTAGAAGAAAAGTTGGCTTCGTGTCTTATTTCAATGATTATAGGGGATCGGTAACAGTTTATCCATCTGAGTCAACTAAAGATATTTGTCGTTGTATCTATTGAATGAAAACATGAGGAAACTTTATCGCAAAGTAGTTATGTGACATACTAACACAGCAGTTGTATAGCACATTGAGGCAAAAACTTGATAGATTATTGTAACAAATTATAAAAATCTAAACTGTTTTCAACATAGCAACAATACGTCGTAACAACTTCTAACAATATCTAAATGGTATGTGTATTCTTCACATCATAAAGAAAACAGTAACGATTAAGTAGCTTGAAACATTTTCATTGACTGCGCTTTTTGTGGTGTCCAGCCGTGCAATCAGTTCGGTAGGATTTCTTCAAATCACACCCCTGCAAAATCGACAAGAACTATCCTGAGATACCAAATGACGCGTTTTATTTCTCACACACGGTTCTGCATTTCCTTTTAAGCGTCATCATCACGTTTTGGTTCCCGTGCCCTGAGTGACCTTGCCGGGGATAGTTACAACTCTGACGTCGGTAAGGTCAGGAGGTCACCACCAATCAGAACGGACCGATCGAAATACGTCAATCGCGCGAAGCTGTCACGGTTTGACCGCATAGTTCACCGGGGGTTAGGTCATTACAGCAAAGATCAAATATACACGGTCATCTGATTGGTATTTAATTCTATTATGTGGTCTAGTAGAGCTTGAACGATAGTGCGTATGGATGGGCACACACAGATGGTATTTACCTTAACGGAGGGAGCTTTTAGAGCAGATAGGTCGTCTGTATCGGTCAGGCACTAGGTATGGTTTTACATAATAGAGCCAAGAAATAAGGGGTAGGTCAGTAATGATGTTGGGGTGGAATGCTGAAAAATAGGGGATAGCTCTGTAATGATATAGGGGCGGGATGCTGGAAAGGGGGGAGGGATAGCTCCTCGAGTTTGATGGGGGGGGGGTAGGTGTGCTGCACATGCAAGCCAAAAAAAAACACAAGAAGTTCTACTGCAATACCAAGGAAAGTCACTAGGATACCCAACATTGACCTTGACTTTAGTCTCCCCAACACCTACCCACATACCAGACATTGTCACAATTAATCCATAGATTCTTGAGTAGAGTTACGCTTGCCAAAGTATGCGGAAACACACACACACACACAAACACACCATAAACAATACCTCCACAACGCAAGAAAAGACTACTCTTATTTAAAAAATCTTAAGAACTACAGCTATTCCAAAAGATGCTAATTCGTAAACACACCAGATGTTAGAATCAGGGAAAGCTTTTAGTGTTGAAACATGTCATCGCCCTGGGGGCTGTTTGTAGCGCGTTCCTGTCGGAATGTGCCAAGTTCCGCATGGGTAGAGAGCTTCACATGCTTCTTCTGAAAGACTGGTTAGAAGTTACACTAATCGTTTCATCGTTAACTCGACAAACACTGGCCTAATGGTCTAATATACAGGATACGTGTGCTTTAAGGCGTCCAATGCAATTTGAGTGCGGCAAAACGAACAATATTTTGGATATGAGTAAATCAATATGATATTGACATTTACTGCCACTTCTTAGCACATTTCATCGCTGTTATACTTCAAGCGTTTGAAATAGCCCCAAATTTATCTACGTGAGGGTTCACTTTATTTTTGGGTACCAGCCATAAATAGCTAGCATCAGGCGACGAAACAAAAAACAACAACAACCGTTTTTCGTTAGCGCCATCGCATTTTTGCCTCACAGATATCAGTATGCTATGGGACAAGGTTATTACATTGAAAGAATAACCAGAAAATTGGCTTTGAAAAGCCAGTTTGCTGCTTTGAAATTGCACTGGACGTCTTTAAAACGTCGGTACAGTATTTGGTAGGTCAAGGATCCTCGAAGCAAGCTGACTGATATCACAGGTACCAGATATTTACCGTGCTTGTTATATACTCATAGGTTACTGGGACATCTTGAAAAGGTTAATCCTTGTGATTCATTCAGGATCTTTAATCTTTCCGGTTGTAAATGACATACCACAGCACGGCCCTAGAATGAACCCTGTACTGATATATTACTGGAAGAGACAAGGCCAAAATAGGACATATATAAAAGCCAGATATTTCGCTGCAGTACCAAGGAGAGTCGCTAGAAGGAAAACGGATGGCGTGCAGTTTTTGGAACTCAACAACTGCTCACACACCAACTCTTATCACAATTAATGCACAATTAAAACGGGAATTGCGTCGAACTGTTGTCCATACACATACAATGTAAGGACACGGCCCCATTAAACAATACCTTCGCTTTAAGGACCCGTTTGAATGTGTCGTAGACTGGTTCCAGCTAGTTATGGGCGGTACGCAAAAGATAAAAAATGACGCCTCACGTAGAAATGTCAGTAATGTCAAGATCAGATAGATTTCCTCATTCAGAATATCTTGCCCTGAAATATAGCATAGAATGCCTTGAAACATTAAACTTCTGCGCCTGTTTTATTTCAAGCCTGCCATACATACATCATGACATACCGCGATGTCGTAGCGGGAATTATAATCGTTTTAGGTCCATTATAAAATGACTGCAGTGTGTATGACCGGGGAACGGACGGAAGGACGTTAGATTCTGCCCTCTCACAGTAAGAGGAAAGTTCTGCCGTTTCTCAGTAAGGGAAGTTGGCAGACAGCTCACGCGTGTGTTGAGTTCCGGAGACATGTGTCTTGTAGCTTGGGGTGGTGTTGTTCTTGTAAGTGTAGCTCCGGGAAAGAGTCAGGAGCGGCCCCGCTTGCTTTTCCGTCTCTTAATCAGTCGTTGCCATTTGAAACAGTCGATTCCTAGCCTCCTGTGCAGGCCCCGCGGCGGTGG
>NW_017804043.1:429031-492323 GCF_001625305.1 Branchiostoma belcheri
TTTTAATATAGCCGGCCATCCTACATAGCCGCCAAGAGAAGGTCCCGTGGGCGGAATGGAACCTTCTCTCGGCGGCTATGTAGGATGGCCGGCTATATTAAAATAACGCGTTAAAAACTCTTTTCCACCGCCGCGGGGCCTGCACAGGAGTGTATTAGACCCCTTCGGAAGACCACACCTGACTTACATTTAACAGCTAGAAGCTCAAAAAAGTTATAATACGCTCAAATATGACATTGACCATGATGCGTCTTAGCTACTTGAGTACACTGCCACTTTGTGTTGTACTATCTTCCTCAATGTTTGAACAATAAAAAAATTGGCATCGACCAGTCAGCAAGATGGCATCGACCGTTTCAAATGGCAACGACTGTTTACGAGGCGAAAACGCGCGAAGCCTCTGGCGGAGGGACTGTTCTCTAGCTGGCCTTGACCCTGGTGCAATCTGTATGTCTTCCCCGCTGACAGGCTTAACATTCGGGAGAACCGCCTTAAACAGGGGCTGCGGTGTTTGGCTGGTACCTTAAATGACCCTGGCTAGTTCCAGACTTGCTTAGGGTCTGTATGCCTTTCTCTCTGTGAGATGTAGCTAGCTAGGTCTTGATTGAACGTTAGTCGCAGCCAGCCCACTTTGATCCATAGTCAAACGCGTCAATTGACCACCAAGCGTTGCCGGCCTTTCTGAATTTACTGTAAACCGTTACTCCAAAACTTACCGTTAAGTGTTGCCAGTACCCCCATGTAGACCCTCTTAACGGATACCTTTACTCCTGGCAAAAACACTCATAACCACAGTTTATGCAACAAGGTTCCCATTACATATCGCTCCCGCAGCTAAAAATGAGGCCACTGACCGCACTCTAGAGTTGTTTGTGGTGTCTGGAAGTCCGCTCATGTGAAGCATGCAGCTAAAGCTAAGGCTGCGGGACAAAGGACTACATTCTAGAAATGCTCACCTTTGTCAGAAAGACATTACCCGCGCCAAATTGCTACAGGAATTGCGTGTTGGGTTGTTGGGCTATTTTGGTACACGTCGGTCATGTAGCAGCCACAGGTGCCTAGCTGTCGCCGTTGGCATGGCAACGGTACGCGGGTTATCGTCAGCACATCATTTGCAGGAAAATGCGAGGGAAAATACTTATCCCCTAGCAGAGTATCCACTTGCCGGACAGTATCCATTTGCCACCTGTAATATAAAACAGAAAGCCTGATAAGAACACATGAAAGCACGCCAAAAATAAGCAGAAGTCTAAACCACTGCTTGGAGAGTAGAAGAATGCTCCGGCGTCACACTGTCGCCGATTTTCAGATCTTTCAGAGAATCCAGCGTGATTTCGCCTGAAAATTCGACCCTGGGCGGAACAAAAGTCGGCTGTGAACATTGGCTGATCCCTAAAGAAACCACGCAATGGATAAGAGAACATTATTTCGGCAGAAATGTCTTTTTCAGCTGTCAGTCTCGTAGCCTTGTCGAGTGAGCCATTTGCCTGCTGTGTTACACTTTGTTTTCATATGGATCGAAATAATGGGGCATTTCTCATCACAAGAGGGTGAGGAGGGGTCACTGGAAAAGTCAACAAGAGGGGCAAGAATGGAGGGGGGGGGGGTCTTCATCCTACTACGTTAAACTATGAAGCCTACTCAGTTCTAGGTAGTGGGGTAAATTTCCGTTTTTCCAGGAATTGTTATCTAGACCGATAAGACATGTGGGCGCTATTTTTCCCGGAATAACTAGATCTCCGGATTCCCTTTTTGCAGGAAATCATATCCTAAATTTCCGGATTTTTTTTCTGTCAGGAAAACGTTGTCTAGATCTCCCTGCCAAACTCTCGTTACTATAATGCTAGTACTGTAAGGTCTTCTTTATCTGTATTAAGCCTAAGATTACGTCTTATTTTGGAACGCCCTTTGCCATTTTCTTATTTGTTATTTATTGCATTCTTCTTTATCAGCGGTGAGGTTCAAATTACAGTGTGCTAGAGTTGCCCGCCACTGTGTATTGTATTCTGTATGTTGTTTACTAATTCAATACTAGTGAAAAAAGCTTAAGGAAAGCGTAAACGTATTTCCGTCTAGAAAATCTACGTCAAAAGTCACCACCATTGCTAGAAGGCTTGACAGCGAGTCACCACTACTAACAATTTTTCTCTCGCTCTCTTCCTCTTTATTTGTCTGTTTTCTCCAGACGACAATCGAGGCATGACGGACACCCGAGCCTTGTCTCTCGTCTCCGCGGTTTCAAGTGAGGATCAGCGGATATCCCGATCACCTGTCGCAGATAAGACAGCACCACTCTAGTGTCGGGCGGCGCCGTCACGGACGCCCCCCATTGGCCGGCGGCGTGTCCTCATTTGCATGGACTCGTCCAGGCCGTGTTTAAACAATCGATAAAGCGAGCTGATCGGTGCCAAACGTACTCAGTGTGTTTACCGTACGGGTAGTGTGTGAGAGACTTGGCCGGCCACTCTGCAAGCTTGTACGGCGGACTTGGAGTGTAGCGTGAAGCCGGCTGTTGGGCCGCGTGGGAGGACTTCGCGACAAGGAGAGACGTTTTAAAAGACGTCCCGTGCAGGTGTGTACCGGGACGTGTTGATATCTGAGCCCCCTCAGGTGTGGTGTGAGGCGCCGAGGCCGTGGTTTTCATTCACCGTGTCGCCCTGACCGGGAATTCCGCTGCAGTTTTAGAAACCACTCTAGATCTTAGCCCGGAGGGCACAACTGTTCTCTGGCTCTCAACCCGCTTAGTAGTTGTTCGGTGGACTGATCTCCGGGTGGAACTAACTACACCGCGTGTGTCACTCACCCTGTGTGTGTGTTTAACTGTTGCATCAGCAAATTGTGTCACTGCGGTCTGCTGTCCTTGATCTGAGACAGGATTCGGCTCAGATTCCCGCCTTTCTTACGTCTCTGTATCACCGAGAGGGAGAGAGGAAAGAAAGAAAGGACAGAGAGAGAGAGTGGGGGAGACGACATTTCTGTCTAGAACATCCTCGTAGGGACGACGCAAGGACCGTGAGCCGACCGCCGGGGTGCTGGCCTCACCTGGTCAGTTGGTTTGATCAGTGTGACCGAGATTACATACACCCAGCGTGGCCCTGTAAGGAGGCTAGCTCTGTGAGAAGCGTGGTCGGGTCTACATCGTGTGAGTATGTAGACTGCATACCCTCAGCTCATGCCGATGACTACAACGCTGTAATAATTGGAAGGCGTGAACTTCGAGCGACCTACCATGGCTGTACTCCGTGTGGCGATGTCGGCGTTGGTTGTAGGACTAGTCCTGGCCACTTTCGTACCGGTAAGTGACTTAGTCTTGCATAACGTCTTTCATATGTAGCCTACTCTGTAACACTACTGGTATGTTATATATCATAGTTTCCTTTCTAGTTGTTGCCTGAGAATTTATAGCAAGCTTGTGGTTTGGATATATAGGGTACTTTTGGGAAAGGTTCGTTGGTTGTAGGACTAGTCCTGGCCAGTCTAGTACCGGTAAGTCTTACATAACATATTTCATAGATATGTATATCACTCTGTAACACTGTGTTATATATTATATTTTCCTTTCTAGTTGTTGCCTGGGAATTTATAGCTAGTCGAAGGCTTGTGATACGGTAATTGGATATGGTACATTTGGTAATGGGTAAATAATTAGTCTTTTTGAGGTCAAAATTAGGGATGTGGCGCTAGGCTAAAAATAACCGGCAAACAGGGGATAAGCTGTGTTATCTCTGTTCCACCCCGCAAACACACAAACAACGACCCTTCATTCTCCGCCCTTTGGTCCAACACGTTTTCCTGCAGCCTTTATATAAAAAAGAACAATGAAACCGCGACACTGTACCAACATTTCCACCCTTTCAAGGAGAGCTACAGGTGTGGCGGATCGCACAGGTAGCGATGTTTCTCCCACCTGAAGTAGCGACCCTTTTCGTGGCGTCTCAATGGGCTCTGTTTGCTCTAACGTCCATTCCAGTCAACATCATTTGTCGAGGGGTTGAATGGCTTCCCATTCGGTAGATTTACTGAATACACCCACCTGAAAGGTGGGACACATGCTAGCTTCAGTACAGCCGAAGAAAATACATACATATTTCATGACCGCCTCTCTATTCATAGTCTCCAAATCGGCCTAAAAAGGGTATTAATTGGCCAGAGAAGGTAGCCGGCAAGAGAAGCTCCATTGCCCCGCTCTCCATTGCCGGCTACCTTCTCTGGCCAATTAATACCCTTTTTAGGCCGATTTCTACGATTTATTCACCCCGCAAAAGAAGTCTGGTGGAGACTACTCTCTTCAAGTGAACGACCTGTGATACTATTTGCTTTCCGTGTTTAAGCCCCGGTTGTACATACACACACTGTGAAAGCACGTCTGTACCCACACGTTAAACGGCCGGGGGCATGCCGACATCCACAATCAAAATCCAATCAGCGCGTACCAGGCATCGCTTGGAAGTCGTCGAAAGGTTGACCCGAAATAATGATATCTCTAGCCTCCGTAGAGGGCTTATAGAACTGGGGGTTTGGTGGTCTTCGGCTGTTTTCTGATTAGCCCAGTTCTAAAAAAACGGGGGTAATTCAACCTGGCCAGCTATGTTGTCTATATGCAATCAGAAAATAGCACATAAAAGCTCCCAAAGACCATGAAGACCCCCAAAACCCCAGTTTTTGGCATGCCATGGAGGCTAGATATCTCTACGTGATAGAATGCAGCCACCAAAACAAGGGATAGATCATGTATAACCAACACAAAGACATCTAAAGCCCTCGTACTATATTTCAATGGTCATTGAATATGGAAGATACAAATGCAAACATCGTACTTGACGAGGAATCATTCTTTGAAAACCTTTCCTTGAAATGTTTACCAAGGAACTTAAAAACTCATTCGGCTGTTATGTTGTGCGGACAATGAAACAAAGAAATCTCGATTAGCGTGTAACATCCACGCATGAAACCAACCTTGGACGGCTTATAAACATATTCCAATGTGAAACTGTGATATAGTGCTGAAAAGAATGGGCCTGAGAAAAAACCTGAGATGTCATTATCTAAGCGCTGGATCATCTTTTGTTTGGTTGAAGAATACGTTTCCGGAGGCATTGTCAGAAGGGTAAGATACGTTCGGCGTCTTCAATAGTTCAACAATCAGGGGACCCGAGAGTTTAAGTCCCAACTTCCCAATGTAACGTGTAGGGGACTGTTTCAAATGTTCTTGTTGTGTCCCAGAAATTTTACGAGCGCAATTTTTAGGCCTTCTTCTGTAGTTTTAGAGGCCTTTATAAAAGCCTGTAGAACTAGGCTACATAGAAACAACCGCTTCACTCCAAAGATACGAGGCTATGAATTAACAATCTCTTTACGTAAGATACTTGAGTTTTAAAGAGACATATAAAGCCTTAATAGAAGACTCAGCATATGTTTAGTGTCACTAATTTATTACCAAACGAAGCCATAACAACACATTTATCTGTAAGCCTGTCCGCTATAATGTATATATTTATATTAAATCAAGTTAAAACATATCCGCATCGCTCCGAGGTGCGAGACTATGAATAAACACGGTCCTTGGAGTACTCATGTATAAAGAGACGTATAAAACGTAAATAGAAGACTCAACATATGTTAAGTGTCCCTAATTTATTACCAAACGACGCCATAACAACACATTTATCTTTAATCACGCACGATGTAATGTATACATTTATATTAAATCACGTTAAAGAACAGGGGATATATCAACGATACAATTCCAAGTATTTGGACGTGATAATAAACATATAACAAGGGCAGGATCGTATTTTAGCTGCGAAGGAATTCCAAACTCATCAAAGTGTGTTTATACGGCTTAATGTATATTGTTTATAGAGTTACATGGAGAGTAATTGTCAGTAGGTGTTAGGCTGAGGTCACATTTTACTGTCGCTAGATTAGCAAAATTGCTTTAGTGGCCATGAAAGCCGCTATGGTCTGCCTACGGTTATATTGTACGGGAGTAAGGCATAGTTTAACTGTTGTAAGTTGTATAATACTTTGAAATAATGTTGCAGCGTTATTTATAAACGGTAGTTAGATGTTAGGTGTTAGGTTTAGGTTACATTTTACTGTCGCTAAATAAGCAAAATTGCTGTAGTGGCCATAAAAGCTTCCATGGTCGGTCTACTGCTATGCTATACAGGAGTAAGAAATTGTTTCAAGCATGTTAGTGATATAATACTTACAGAGAATGCTGCAGCGTTATTCATAAACGATTGTCGTAGCGCATTCCCTCTTCTACCCTTTTCTTTAATTGACCGCGTTTAAGTACACCTCGCTAAGTAGAAGGTCCGATAGTCCATGAATGTGTTTATGCATGGTTCACAGGCTATAATACTTAGATAGAATGTTAGGGCGTTATTTATCAACGATAGTCTAGTCGTGGGTCTTTCCCTCTTCTACCTTTTCCCTCTTTAATTGACCGCGTTTTAAGTACATTTCGCTAAGTACAAGGTCCGATAGTCCATGAATGCGCTTATGCACGGTTCACGGAGAGACCCCGAAGCTGGCACCGCAAATCCCTGAATCAATACTCGCGACGTGCGAATTGTTACGGTGCAATTTGTCAGCCGCAGTCCGGATATCAAACCCTATCAAAACCTCGTGAGGCTGTAGTTGCTCATTTGGGGCTATGCATCAAGTGGGGAGGCCGTCCCCCACTTGGGCCACACCGACTTAATTTTATGGCTGACATCCGCGCGCATTGATTTTCGCCTGTTCTTACAAAAAAAAGAAGAAAGACAAGATTACGTCCTCCGGGGCTCTGGCCTGGCTCTAGGCCTTGGTAGTCCAATGTAGTTAGCGACAATACGGAGCCGGTGGTAACTCTGGAGGATGGCACCCAGGCTACCGAAGCTCGACGACTCAAGAGCTCAATGTGCCGGCTTGTCATATACGTCGCTATGTACTGCCGCTATTTCACAATACCAGCTTTGTATTCCTGTGGTTTTGTAGCATTTTTATTTTTGGCCGGAATTTTTTTATTAGCCCGCGCGCACTAGTTTGGGGGTCTTCAGAGGATGTCATCCATAAAATTAAGTCAGTGCGGCCTTGCTCATTCGACTCTATACATCAAGTGCAGAGGCCGTCCCTCGTCGTTATGTGCGAATGTTTCAGTGCTTAATCTCCAAGCAGATCCCTCTCGGTGGCAAAAAGACAGTATCAAATTGGCCAGGCAGTATCCATTAGCCAGAGAAGGTCGCCAGCCACCGACGGGTGGGGGTACCGCCAAAAAAGGGGGCCATATATAAAAAGGTAACGATCACTCCCCCACAACCTCTGCTTGGAGAGTATCAGTCCTCATTTGCACCCGGAGAAAAGAGAGAGAGTAATCGACTCTGTGAACCACCCGGAACCTCCAGGGAGGCCGAACTAAGTTGAAGCTCTGTTTTAGTTTTTTTTTATTCAAAGCAACAATAATACAGAGGAAAGGACTAAGACAAAGTGGCGGCTTACTCAAGTTGTGCTCAACTTATATTCTAGCCGCCGCTTGTACATTGAAAATGAAATGTTTAGAAAGTCAATAAAAACAATAAACATAAATGCAATGGCTTTGATGAAGTGTGAGTCCGACCCCCACCCCTATGGAAGAAAGTATAAAGAAACAGACTATTTTAAAACTGTAGGTATATATCAAATGCAGAGGCCGTCCCTTGTCATTCTGCGTGAATGTTTTAGTCCTCATTTGCACCCGGGGAAAAGAGAGAGAGAGAGTAATCGACTCTGCGAACCAAATGGAACCTCGGGGGAGGCCGAACTAAGTTGAACCCCTGTTTTAGTTTTATTTCAACATTTCTTACAATACATGGCGGCGGCACACTCATGTTTTTCCACCTTATTTTTTATGCCGCCACCAACGCAGACAAACACACGGACAACAGACTATTTCACACAAAAAACAGAAAAAATCACCTGAACTTTTCACACCTGTTTACCTTATTTTTTATTCCAACATGTAATCACCAGACGTGGTGACGACACACTCAAGTTTCTTCGACTTATATTAATGCCGCCACCAACACAGGGGACAAATACATTGCAGGACAATACTCATTTACACCTGAGATAAGTGAGGAAAGACGTGTAAAGTGCCTTTCCCAAGGGCACAAGATCGGTGGCATGTCAGGACTCGAACCCGGGACTCTTAGTTCCGAGTCGCGCACTCTGCCGCTACGCCACACGACCCCACCTTATTCTGTTTACCTTATTCTTATCTATATCACGTGCGCGTACAAACAATCCCAAGGACTTTTCAACAACTAACTGTGTGTGATTACTCGATCAATAAATCGCTGTATTCGGATAAACCAACATGCAGGATATCTGTACTAAACACAATACAGATCCATAGCGAAGAGAACACACACACGGAGATCTGTCAATACTCTAAACCTGGCTGGTTTGCCAGTATTGTAAAATGGCCTTGGACAAAGTCGAAATGCTGTCTGGTGTATGTTATCGCCCGCCTACTCAACGTTTCCTGTGGTTAAGAGATCTACAATAAGGTTGTCATGGCCGATCTTTATATTGACCCAACAAAGTTACAGTCATTTGGGCTGGTGTGTTAACCATTCTACAGTCTGGTTAGGTCCTTGTCATATTCGTCGTAGGATTGTTGTGTGATTGTCGTGCGATTGAGGTCATTCTATGGATATTCGCGCACATTACATACGAAATACATGTGGGGTTGTGTAGCATAACAGTAAAGCATTCGGCTCAGAACCAAGTGATCCCGGGTTCGACTCCTGCCATTTCACCAACCTTGTACCCTTGGAAAAGGCACACGACTTTCCTCCCTTCGCTCAGGTGAGAATGAGTATGTCAGAATGATCATTGTCATGACCGTGGGCATTAAAAGAAAAACAAATACAGTTGTCTAGTTACCGAAAAGGCTGCCTTTGCTTCCTGTCACAGCCAAGACAACACAGTCAACCTACGACGCCTTTTTTGGCCACAGCCTTACGAAGTTTGAAACTTTCATACAATGTTTCTAGTCAGTCTGGATGAAAAAGCAAAAACAGGAATTATCAATCAAACCACAGGAAGCATACACCCCTATCCCACAGGAACAGTGACTGTTGCTATCTCAAATTCGCATTTTTTTTATAATCCTTTGAGAATATTGGTATTTCCTTTCCTATAACAGTTTCCCTTTCCACCTCTCACTTGTTCTGAAATCCGTACGCCTGGTGTAAGAACAAGATCAGTTTAAAAGTAAACTAAGAAAGCTAAGCAGACCATGATATTAGTTTGTGTAGTAAGGCCACACCAAGTAAGTTTTATGGATGACGTCCGCGCGCGCATTGATTTTGACCTGTTCCTAGAAAAAAAAACAAGAAATTCCGCTTCCTGTAACTATGACCAAAGAGTCACGACAGTGCCGCAAATCGTCAGATTTACATGAAACCTGTAACGCGAAAACAGGACAGGACGACAACTGCTGTTCCACCTGATTTATTGCTGTTTTGATGATGAATAAAAAACTTCTTGCTTGTTACACTGTGTCACCTCATTGAATTTGTGTCCTAACATTTGTCGTCTCTTAGTATATTTCTAATCTAGGCATCTTGTTTTTAGGGCCCTTCTTGTTTTTTTTTCGCCCTCTCGCATTAGATTTAGGGTCTCCAAAGGACGTCATCCATAAAATTTACTTGGTGTGGCCTAAGATTACATCACAGCATTCCAATGCAGAACTAAATGTTGTGACAACGAATTGATTTTTTGTATTGACTGTTGTCGGTACCGGCATCGACAGGACAACTGTTTATATTCATATTTGTTATGGAAACATGTTTTTGATCCGCTTAACATGTTTTCGAAGGCCGTATTCCCACAAACATGTTTTCTTGACAAGGATCTATTGTTTAAAGTTAAGAATAGTTACCATGTTTTAATAATAATATTGATAATAATAAATGGTCAAACATTATCCGGGCAATCGCAGCCCTCTACATCAATGAATTGATGCAAGGCTTTACAATCAGGTTACAATCACATAAGAATCAATCATTAAAGTAGTAATGAATGAAGACTGTAATAGTATATGGAAAGGTTATCTCTTAGTTTGACATGACTTTAGACCTGTAATTCAGACAGCGTTGTTTAAGCTCAAAGTCCATTTAGTCACTTGTATCAGTCTACAACTTTCACAGGGCAACGTCGTTTAATTATTACATATTTGTAGACTTGCCTTTTACTCAAAAAGTTATCCTTAAATCAAAATTTGCTGTAGAATATATACTGAATACGGCGTGTCTCACTGTAAGACATGTCAGTGTCCATTCTGTAATATGATTGACGGGGCGCTCAACCATAATGTAAACGTTAAACATACAAACATGCAATGGTTTGCAAAACGAATTATTTACACTACAAACCCCAGACAGATAAGCCTATTGTGTCCACTAAAAGTTTGCTGATCTCAGTGGTTGAAGTTGACTACCAAAATCTTTGAATAGTTATGTACTTCAAAACCCAATTAAGTAGAATTTTAATCTAAATCGCCAAACGTTATAGACATCGAAGATAAAGAAAGTCAGATAAAAGTTATTGTTAAATGGTTAAAAGAAACAAGATGTATCTAGGCCGAACAGCCATCCCTGAAACGAGACGTAGGACGCCACAAACTATCCTTTTACATTTCATCCACCGCTCATCGATTCACTTGATTAAAATGGCGTCATAGAAGTGGTCAACTCAGTCCTCGAAAAACATTGGTGTTGTATGGTATAAAGTTTGAGAAGTCCAATTCGTTGTTGTAGGCAGCTGCAGTTTTAACATTATTTTTCATAAACCCCTCAGTTACATATTGCCTCGATGACAGTCTTCCATTCCGGTCCCCAAAACACTTCAAATCGTCGCCAGTCACATATATTACACACACTCTGTTTAGCAGGAGTTTCGTTTTATTGATTTCGAGTGTTCCACAGACGACCTAACGAAGTCGTTTCAATATCTGAGGTCAGACTTTGGGTTCCCAATTTTCCCTAGGAGTAATTTACTGTTCCGTAGAGCGTAGTGTGTCTTGACTTTACTGACTAGTGTCTAGGGCCTTGGGGATCGCTATTGATATTCGACCAGGACGGTAGTCCTTTTGGAAAATGCTTGGCAAGCACTTTTCTTCATAGAAGTACCTCCACTTGAAAGACGTATGGGCCAATTGACGTTAATTTTCTCCACCTGGGATATGTGCGTCCTTAAAAAAAACTTAATTTATTTTATCGGCACCAGTGGTTCAAGCTGTGGCGATAAATTGAGAAAAGTAAATCATATACGCTTGTAGATAACATGGGGGAAGTGCAAAAAGCGTGACATAGGGTTCAAAATACCCCCTTATTTGTTGCACACTGTGCGATTAATGTAAGCTTCCACATTTCCATATTAGCTTGTCATACGAACGTTGAGCATTCATAAGTTTGAACCAGAAAAGTTCTGCATTTCAATACGAAGAGAGAGAGAGAGATGAATTGATAGATAACTAGATACAAAAATTAATAGATGGATACGAGGCATAGAAAACAGTTTTGAACCGTCAGTACACCCAGGCCTCTATTTTTCAAATTGAGACCTTGAGACTACAATACCGCCACTTAGTTATTGGTGAAAACATTTAAGCCGTTTCTAAGGTCTTTGGTGTGCCCAGGCCATAAATTGGGCCCAAGACCTTCGGACTACAATACCAGCACTCAGGCATTCTAACGTCACGTCGTAAAATGAACGGGTTCTGCCATTTACACACCCGATACAACCAATCAAAGTTTCCCTTTTAACTTGTTCCATCCCATTTTCGACCTTTTCGCTGCACTTTAAAACTACAGTCTGTGTGTCGATGTCAGTTTCCGGTTGACTTGTACGGCCCCGTAAGTTGTAAAGTTTCCCTACTTTACGAGCAATGTTTGAAAGCCTGCCAAAAATAGCTGCCAGTCCAGCTGCATTAGCTGTAAGAGGTTGACACTCGTCTTTTGTGAGCCAAGAACCTTTTTTTTCTGACGATACGACGGGTGTACATCATAAGATTCTATCAGCATGCAAATCGTTCAAAACCAATTCATTTTTTCCAGATGGATTTTTCTTTATGTGAAGGACTTAGGGCATGGCGAAATGCCAGTTGGTCCCATGTTGAATATTGCTTTCCATGGACGTTTGACTCGCCATAAAGTCGACGTCGCTGCGGCGGATACTTATGACCTTAACATATAACAACGATCCTTCGTACTTAAGATTCACCAGGCCCCGTTGAAGGCTTATAAATGTACATACTTTACACAAAAATGAATTGGCAGTAAGGAAATGCCATCAAACAAAGCTTGAGCAGATAAAATAAAGGATTTAGATTTAGAGTGAATGTATTTGTAGATAATTGACAGTTGAACACTTGTTTTTACGTCGGTGAAGGTTAGTCATCCAGGTAAGACAATACGCCAAAAAGCAGTTACTCAAGCGACTGGATATGATTTTGGAAAAGGTCAGACGTTTCAGCTAGTATCCACTAGCTTTCGTCAGTGACTGAGAGACCAGAGGGGAAATGCAGGTTTAGAAGCACAAACTATTGATTGACATGCAAATAAAGTGTAGTTTGTGCTTATAAACATGCATTTCCCCTCTGGTCTCTCAGTCACTGACGAAAGCTAGTGGATACTAGCTGAAACGTCTGACCGTTTCCAAAATCATATCCATTGCTAGCTTGAGTAACTGCTTTTTGGCGTACTAGATAAGTTTCTTTGTCGATGATAGAATACATCCACGGACAAAACAACTTTGACCTGATAGGATCATTTAACACTATTTATAGAACTGAATGTTTTCAAAGGATTGCGGGGCAGAAAAACACCTTGCTTGCTTGCTGGGAAACAGCATGTGTATAACTGGTTCTAATTAAATCTAACCGCTGGGTTTCAAATTTTTCAAAATAAGTGACAAAGAATGTGGTAATCCTAACTAGAATGTGTTAAACCTAATCCAGAGAATCAGAGATATAATCACTACCGAAAATAACTTCATGAGGTGCAGGTTGGTAGAACATGGGCATGGGATTTTCTTATACACAACGAGGTATGATTTACCCATCACTAGAAAGCTTTAAACAACTCCTGCAATCAAATGTGCAAAGATTAAGTGTGACAAGTCATTCGGTGTGATATAGCTAGCTACCGCCGCGCCGCGTGCCTGCGAAGCTGGTGTGTTACGCCGAAGGGCGGTTATACCGGCTGTACCGATACTGATACAGATAAGCAAGGTAGGAAAAATACCTGGTTGTGTCCGAATAGCTTATGATTAAAAATAGTATGCTACTAATAGCATTAGTCTTGCCTGTAGTGTAGTATTATAAACCCGCTCACGCCCTGGATGGGCCCTGTGCCAGATTCGGTGGTGACATTTCTTGGCTCGGCAGTAATAGCGTATATCATGTGGGTGTTCCTTGTCTCCAGTAATTTGTTGTTGTTGGAAGATTTCGGTCCCAAGAGGACGTGGGTCGGAACTTCATGATGACGGTCTTTCTTTATATAATTGTTTCAGTTAGAAGAATTGGAACAAGTGCTTGCTTGAGTTGGAACAGTCCTTGCTTGTGCTAAAAATTACTCTCGAAGCAGGGGCTTAGGCTTCGGCTTACTTTTGATGTTTTTACCATGCTGTGTTTTTGTACTGGTTCATTTATTTTCCCAGCCATCAAGCCAGAATGTATAAAACAAAAACAAAAGAAAACATCTAAAAAATAAATATTCACGGAGGTACGAGCTCCGATGTTTGTATCCTTTCAAATTGAGTAGTAGTTGTCATCCTTCGTTCGTAAAATTGCTCCCCATATACATTCCTCTCCATAATTATAAAGCACTGCGATTCAATTGCTTCATTACCTAGCAGGAGACTTATTTTCCATGTGGAATATAGTCGTCCTCTTCTACATGTGAAATCACCTGCATGGCATAATTACGAAGCTATTACGTTATAGTAATGGGGGAACGGCGACGGCAAAGCCGTTAAGGATCCCATTTAAAGCAGCGTAATTGCCTCTTTTGCTATAAGAATGTCATTATTACTTAATATTCGACTCGAAGTGTTTTAATTGACAAGAGAGTCATGGCGTGTATATTAACAACAGAATGACCTGATAATGTTCAAAACTTTACGCAGGATTTCTGAAATGATTGTAGATAAATCAGCCTACAGTTGATTTGCTTTGTGTATAGTTGGTTGTATTTCTGTTCTATGTTTGTACCCCTTGTATGGGTGCTAATTAATCAATTACCTGAAATGAAGAGATTAAAATTCAAACTCAATAAAGATACCAGGCGGCTACCATTTTATTACTTGATTTGCTTATGATATGCTTAAAAATTGTTTCATTTAGATTTACTTGCGTTATTTTCCTACCCGTACAGATATAGCTTCAGCATTACCATAACAATACTGCATTAAGCCACTGACCCAGTAACCAGAGTCCGCCATCCTTGTCCCTATTGAAAGGTGCTGATCTGGTGTTGTTTACTCCACAATCCCATGTGTACGGGCCCACTACAGGTGTCGGCTTACCCTCCTTTTCTATTTTCACAAGTTCTTTTGTTTCCTCTCGTTGCCATAGTGATGACCTAGTTCCCCCGCCATGCTATACTACTGAGCCAAAAAACAGCGCGTTTGGGTCGTGCTCGTTGGTCAAATTTGACTCAAATTTAACACAAATGCGTGTCGATTCGCATTACATTTGGTCAGACTTGGACTCCCGAATGTCAGCCGAACTCTTTCGACTGGTCAAATATTATGCGAATCGAAACGCATTTGAGTTAAATTTAAGTCAAATATAAGGTCTTGAATGTGTGATAGGGACTTATAGGTGAATGGCCGCGTACTTTGCTGCTTACCATAAAGAACACTAGTGACTTATATGATAATAAAGGTGGAACAAGGTAGCAGCGAAATCGATAAAGATAAATATTCCGTAGCCGTTTGGGGGTTGTGTGGGCGGTGGGATGTAATATCACTATGTCATGGGCGACTAAGCTCTTTCCACCAACTTTTACCTCCCTACCCAACTCATTTACACATGGAAAGTCGTGTAAAATACCCTTCCCAAGGGCACAAGAATGCCAGGAGTCGAACCCGCGAGCGATCCAATGTGTGCCAGTAAAAGGCACCAAAAGTAGTGCGATTGACACATCCTCATATCACAAACCATCCTTTAACGAAGCATCTCTATTGCCCATTTGGTTGGTTATACGAGTACTGTGGTTTTATCATGCCGAAGCCCTCCAACCTTCCACAACCTTACACAAGATTGATTAAAAAGGCAACAAAAGTGGTGCGATTGTCTTGATCAGGAATACATCCTCACTCAAAAACCAGCCTTAGCTTTGAAGCATCTCCATTGCCCATTTCGTTGGTTACTAGAATACTATGGTTTATCATACCACAGCCCTTCGACCTTACACCACCTGTAAACGCCCTGAAAGTCCCTCACCTAATCCTTCATCTCCCAACGTTCCCTCTGAGAGATCTAATAACCCACAATTGGATCACATACCCCAATCAACCATCCCCCATAGCTCGGTAGATCTCAGTTGGCGATATCTAACATTGAAAACCACTCAGATATATAGAGTAGGTCGTGCTATGAATATGATTATTAATGTAAAAATAGATCTAAAACGCCAGGTGTGATTCATATCACAGCGTTTCAATTAGATGCTAACCTTCTTTTTTTCCCTGCCTCGACCTTCTGTTTAGTAATACGTGCACTTTGCTTGCATACGTGATTGGTAATTTTGCTGATGAGGCATCTCCCGTGTGATCTGTGTGGCCTTCTGTGCGCCTCACATCTAAAGTAAGCCTCATGGGAGCTGTTAGATTGGGCATGTTTCATGTATGTGGCTGCTTAGTTTATCTCTCATTATCTTTCATCCCTTTACCATATACGATCAACTAGGGCGTGTTTTAAAGAAACAGATTCAATTTGTTCCTTAGTTCAGTAGATTTTTGGCTGAACTTTCTGAAATTGGTTAAACAAATGTAATGCATAGTACTAGACACATAGTTTCTGAAAAGCATGTTACTGGCTGCAGCTGTAACCTTTTTATGAGATGTCGATGTTTCGATGATGATCTCTTTTACCAGGTATGCAGAAATAGCATTACAGCTAAAATTGGAACCTTGATGACACTTTGAGGTTGATTTGATAAAATTGACTGAAACTGTCAAAAGTTGAAACCATTTTAGTTTTTCGTCTGAATGGGACTTTAAGATAGCAGTTTAGTATCGCATTACATAGGGTTCTTAAGTTCTAGCCCGCTATTCTTTTATACATTGCAAAAGAGCTTTAGATACGAATTTGAACAACCTTCTCTTTTCGAGAAATCATGATGGAAAGGTACCACCCGGTCAACCTCAAGCTTAAACCAAATGTACATATGTGTGAACAGCTCCAAATTTGGCCCTGCCATGACAGGATTTACTGGTAGCGCGCTCTCGTGTGTTCCCTCAGGAATGAGGGCGTGCATTGGGGGTCCCGACAACGCTCTACGCTGAATTCGAAAACTTCTCGATTACACTTTACGATAAATTCCAAGTGGCTACAACGTATCACGTAGAATTAAAATGGCGAATACTATCTACGCAAAATGCGCCAATATTACGCTTTACATGTACATGTACGTTGAATTAGAGCGGTCCGTCTACGCTCTACGTAGAATTAAAACGGCCGATTACGCTCTACGGAAAAGGGCATGCAGGCCCCCAGGAATGTTGTGTGACACATGAATTAACCAGAACCCTGCCACATCTTCAAGGCCATCAGTAATCCCAGAGCGGCTGTAGCGCACAGCAAAGTGGCTCATCTCCTGCACCATCTTAATTAAACCAGACAGTGACGGATGGTGTGGCTATGGGGGGATAGGGCATGAATAGTTCGTACTTATTAACCACCATCACCAAACTACATGTACGAAGCAGCTGTCATAAACTCAGCATCGAAGCAGGAAGGCACAACCGTACACCTCTGGAGCAAAGAATTTTGTAGCTTGAACAAGCTGGAACAGGTAGTCCACTTTGCAGTAGATTGTAGTTTATATAGTAATGATAGAAATAATCTTTTTAGATATATTACAATAACGTTTCCATTCTTCCAGTCCCTAACTGATATTTCTTATGCACTTTGATCATCATGTAACAAACAAACCCATCTCAAATTATAGGTTTAACATCACAAAAAAACGAGAAGCCGAACCATCTTAATTAAACCGGACGGTGACGGATGGTGTGGCTATGGGAGGATAGTGCATGAATAGTTCGTACTTATAAACCTGCTTTTTTTATCCTAGCGAAAAACGGATGTTACTCTCCACAAATTCCTCGCTAACACTCAATCAAGGCGTGGAATAAGTCTACAGAAAGGAATGTGTTTGGCGGTACAAACATTTTAATCATGAAAGATTTGACACTACAAAAAGATTTCCGTAGGAATGCATGACAACTCTCCAGTGTCACTGACGGAGTTTGTAGAAGATAGTGAATGCTACCTGAAAATTCTGACCGTTTCCAACTTGAATCATGACACATTTGCTTAAGTAACGGCTTTTTTGGCGTATCTTATTATTATTATTTTTTTTTTATTCATTCACATAGAAAGAGGTACAGGACATGGTGGTGCCGCACTCAAGTGGAAAGCACTTATGTTGACGGCACCACTGAAATAAATACATATAATAAAGAAGAAAAACAAACGCAACTTTAAGACAGGCAAAAACAGTAAATACAGGAAATTCAAGAGCGCAGTTTCGGTATCTTATTACCTGGGTATCTATTATATGTAATCTTCACCGACGCTCTTTATAGTTCTTGTGTAGTTTGTATTATGTCTGCTTGCAAAAGTTAATGTTGTAATGTCAGCGGACGGACATGATAAAGTACCCAAGTATCGCGAGTTTCTAAGTTTTGCGAACAACATTCCAGCGCCGCGTGAGGCCACATTAGCGCGACCCTAAATCGTGTAAATTGCGCGATCCATTGTCACAAAAACGACATTTCTAGCCTCTTAAATCCTTACGTACGTTAATAGTCATTAGGTGGGTGTGGGGGACTTCAAATATTTGAAAATTCTCAGCTGTGTGTATCTTACAATTAGCTGTTTTGTGTGAATTTTTACATTCTTGGCAGTAAGATGGCTGATTTCGCAAAATTTCGCACAACAAGAACGTGTCTACATTCCGTCTTTCATACTTCAATGTATAAAATTTGTGACGATATGATTTAGGGCAATAAACATTTCCTTATCAACATAAACCATTGTCAACGTGTAGAGCTCTACTTGAAGATTTATAGATGATTTGGTTGGCATTGCTATTAACTTTCCTTTGGAGAGTATATTAGTGTTGGATGATATATACATTCCAGTAAATCGTATTAGATGCATTGATTTGGCGAAGTCCTAATTCCTAAGTCTCAATTTCCATGCATTAAAGTATAAGACTAAATGTAGACACATTCTTGTAGTGCGAAATTTTGTAGAGGCCATTCTACTTTTCGTATATTTGTGTTGGGTGATATATATGCTAGTAAATTGTATTGGAACTACATGTATTGACTTGGCGAAACCACCTCAAATTACAACGTAAAGTCGTTCCAAACGCAAAGAAAAGAAGTCGATAGCCTTCTTTTAGAACCGAAGACCCTTAAAATAGACTCGCAATAATATGTGCTTTGGAGTAATCTTTAGCGGCCTTTTGTGTACGCCGATGATTTAAGCAGGGCTTCTGTAGGCATTTGTGAGAAAGCAAACACGGGGTAAAGGAAAGTATTCCAAAAGAAACAAAGCTTTGCGCTGGGTTTCTCGGAACCCACCAGAGTAATTGAAGTTGGAATCTTCGAAATGTACGGATGGGGGATTGGAAAGAAGTTTAACAGTGTTTGCCGGTAAAATAAACTAGATCTTCATATCAATATACACTATGCGATATATATATTAACCACAGCTGTTCTTAGCGATTTTGTTCATTGATGTGAGTTTTAAAAGCGAGATAGCCCTCATCATTAGTGATCGTTATATAGCAGTTCATTAGCCTGGTTCATTCTCTATGCAAATAGGGCAAAATAGATTTGCGGGAAGGGCGAAAGAGGCTCGGCAGCCAAAATAGGTTTTAACCAAATGTGTCGTAAAAGGCAAATCAATACCAAAATCCTTGTGCTATTGACTCTTTTCATAGGTACGAATTCCAGGGATGTGGTAGTCATCCTCTTAGATCGTCATACACTAATTGATCGGGCCAACCTATATAACTAATTTTTTTAGCGATTCGAACTTCTTTACATCTAAGTCCCGATACCTTCTGCAACTTTGGTTGTTAACATATTTTAGTTGGGTTAGCCTTCTCAAAATTGTACTATTCCATGCACTTTAACCACTTGTTTTGTTATAGATTTTCTTCATCGATATGAGTTCCAGGTAGCTCTCATTCTCATCGCCTCCGGTGTACACAACATGTAATATATATCATACACGTATTTGACCGAACCAACCTGGTATAACCAGTTATCAATGATTAAAATCTAAGTCCTGCTGTAACTTAGCTATATTTCTAGTTCAATTAGACGACTCTTGCACGTCTGTTGGGACTGCTCTATCAACTACCGGTGTAACATGCCCCGTTTGATACCGCGTGCTTTTCAGTATGCCGTTTATTTGTAGACGGTTTAAAAGTTTATATCGAGGAACTTGACCTCAACTTCCCCAAAGAGAAGACAGCCTAAATCCACAAACAAAGGTGTACTGCATCTAACAGTATATAAAGACAAACTTGTGCTATCCCTTGTTTTAGAGTAGTTAGGATTTATTAGGTTTTATTCTATAATAGGTCACATTCTGCCATGCTGTCATACATTGTGCCATGCGCAATTGTCGTGCAATGAAGTTCTTCTATATTTGCTATATATATTTACCCGCTTACTAGTATATACTACTGATGCTCTTTAGAGTTTTACTACATTCTCGTTCCATACAATTCCTTTCGTGTCTCCTGGCTACGTTTCTATTTTTGTCTCGTATTTCCAGTTCATCCATCTTGAAGCAAAGAAAAGCACGGTTCAGTAACGGTACTTCCGTTTAAAAGGCATTTGGCGAAATATAGCTACGCGCTGTCATATGGTGCTCCATTCTTATATATACCTAATGGCCACTAGCAGCCTTTAAACTGAGTGAGCCTTTTACGGATACTTCACTTTAGGCCTCATCTTTTAGAGCTGCGTATATAGTGATGTTTTGATGATGCGTATTTTTGACTGCAATGTGAAGTAAACTGCAGGTATTTCTTTTGAAAGGTTTCAAATGTCGCTGTACATTTGGCAAAATCTCAGAAAAAGCTATATCTATTTTCATAGCAACATTAAAGTGAATGCTGTTTTATAAAAATGTTACATAATGTAACGTAAACTGCAGACATTCCTTTTAAAAGGTCTCAAATGCCCCTGAACATTTGGCAACGTCTCACAAAAAGCAATCTTTATTTTCATAGCAACATAAAAGTTCCTAAAACCAGCTGCGAATGCTATTTCTGGTTCCTGATGGATTTCCAAGACATTCTTTCTCCTCGCTTGCTGTTGCTTCTATTTAAGCGGTCAGTGAACTTTCTCTTATTTTCATAGCAACATAAAAGTACCTAAAACCAGCGAATGCTATAAAAGCACTATTTCTGACCGGGATGGATTTCCAGGACATTCCTTCTCCTCGCTTGTTGTTGCTTCTACTTAAAGCGGTCAATGAACTTCCTCTGTACTAGCAGACCCCGTCTTGGAAAGGCATCCTTCTTGAGAGTTAAACAGTTCTATTTAAGAGGTCAGTGAACTTATTTGAGAAGGCTACCATCCAGGGTAATACCATTCAGGTGGTTACGTGGCGACCACTAAGTAAAAAAAAAGGCATCTGTGTTGAGAGTTCCACAGTTCTATTTAATCGGTCAGTGAACCTATTTGTTACTGGAGGACCCGTCTTGGAAAGGCATCCCGCTTGAGAGTTCCTGAGTGATCCAATCTCTTGTCGTGAGAACCAATTGGAAGAGGAAATAAAGGCGCTGCACGCAAGGCACTGATTGGATTAGCCATCCGATATTAGTGGCAGTGTTTCATGCCGGGGGTGTAAGTGGATTTAAGTGGGCCGAGTGATGTCTCCCGGAACCAGGCATGTACCCGTAGCCTCCACCAGGCCTTTCTACGGGACTACGGATCGTAGAATTCGGCAAAAAAAAAGAGAGTAAAATTGGCCAAGGGAGTCCAGCCGCGGGGAGGTAGTTTCTTTCCCTCCGAAGCCAAATCTACAATGTGGCCAAACTCCCCTGGCAATCATTCTCCTATATATAGCCAGGCTAGCGTAGTTAGTCTGGTAGAGACTAATGTACCTGCAGGCTACGGGGCTTATTTCTGGATGTGCCTTCCTCTGTAGCTTTTTATAGTCTCTATGCGGTTTCTGGGGTTGTTTAAAAATAGTAAAGGTTGACCAAATAGAGGGATTGCTTTGCCTACATGTTGTGTGTGGCCAAGGAAAATCGTGGTCCCTATTTTGCCAATGCTTACAAGTTTCACAAACCGAAGGAAAGATTTCCCACACAAAGTGCCAAAAGCTACCAGAAATCCAGTCTTCTGTTTTTTAGATTTCTTGGAAGAGTGAGTTTGTCTTGAGCTTGTGACTTAGGCTGAGGTGAATGAAAGAAACTACAATACATCTAACACATTTTAAATCGATGGTTACATCAACTGCTGTCAATAAATGATGAGAAATATCTCCTTTTTTTGTCTTACATTGGTCAGCTTCCGCAGTGTGGCGCAGTGGATAGAGCGTTCGGCGCTCAACAAAGGAGCCCCGGGTTCGAACCTGGGTCGGAGCACGGGGGCATGTCCGAACATGCGCACCGACGTTGTGCCCTTGGGAAAGGCACTTTACACGTATCCCCCCTCAACTAGAGGGTCAAGTCTCCAACGGCAGTTGTCTTCAGCTGGCGGACGAGAGCAGCGCCAGGCGGGCTGGCGTAGTCAAGGCGGAACTTGAGCGTAACCAAGTCACCGGCAGCTCGCTGCAAGCACCCGAACCGGAACCAGCACGTCTCCCTCGATGGATCCGCTGGGGAAGACGGATGCCCAAGTGTGTGGGTCTCAGATTCGCAACCTGTTATCCACCTTAAACAAATCCACGCGAAGGCTACCGTGTCAACTGTGACCCTCACTCAGGTGTAGGGACTGACACGGTCATCATACTCGGAAAGTCTGTATATCTGTACATGAATCTGTATCTGTGCATGACTATGTATCTGTACATGAATCTGTATCTGATTACAAATAAAGATCACGAGTGATTGCCATAGGTCAGCTTCCAGGAACGTTAATTCACGTGTTACACCACTCTGGTCTGCTCTAATCTGTGGGTTAATGAAATTTGCGTAATCACAAAAGGCCACTAAGGTCATTAGTTCTTCAAAAACGAATTCCAGAACATTGGGTCAGCCCACCCCTACTGACCAGGTAATGCAATCCAGGGCTCATTTGTGTGTTGAAAATAGACTCAGCACCACCCTGGGATTTCCAGACCATCGAACTAAGTAATTTCCTACTCGATACGTCGCGCACAATTCTCATCTTGCCTCGGGTAGTAAATTATCCCCTACTTAGGTCGTTTCCACGATACTATCGGAGATATAATCCCAGCTCGTTTGTACTCTCTGTGCACCGTAATGGGCTAGGATGGGGAACCGGGGAAAACAAAGCACCCATTATTGATTAACATTCCTTCGCACACTTGTTCAAGTAGTTAGCAAAGTTTTGCTGTATACTTCTGTATAATTAGAAAGGGAATTGTGCGGTACATTCGTTTGCAGTGTTAAGACTGTTGTTGTTGTTGTTTTTCGAGTGGATAAGTCAACCTAATAATATGCCATCCTGGTTACCAGTTATGTAGTCAGCCTTGCCCTTTATCCACTTTTCACAAAAGTTTGTAAAATTCCTCAAGTGACACAATAGTTTCGTGCTTTGCCTAAACATTAGCAACCGGTCTACCCCAGATACGTGGCGTTAGAGGTATTACAGTGTTGAGTACTTTGCATAATGCTGTTGCTATATATAGAAGCGCCCTGGATAATTCTGGCCACAATACAGTGTGTGCATTGTGTGGAAACATAATCTTCCCTGATCCCTTGTATAATGGTATTACAGAAGGTTGCCACTGAAAACATCTCCTAGCTATACGTTTGGTCGGTTTTCAGAATTCCGTAATACATGGGTCTGGCATTCATGTACTAGAGGAGAATGAAGTGTTTTGATCCTACGCCATCATAGCATAGAAGCATCCTGGATGATTTTGGTCACATTGTGTGGAAACATAATCTTCTCTGATCCCTTGTATAATGGTATTACAGGAGGTTGCCACTGAAAACATCTTCTAGCTATACGTCTGCTCGTTCCCCAATACGTGGGTCTGGCATCCATATACTGAAGGAAAATTAGGTGTTAGGGTTGTGCTTATCCTTCGGCACCATAGCATACTGTTGCTGCTATATATACAAGCGCCCTGGATGATTTGGTCACAATACGTGGAAACATAATCTTCTGTGATCCCTTGTACTTTGTATAATGGTATTATAGGAGATTGCCACTAAAAAAAATCTCCTAGCTATAAGTTTAGTCGTTTTTTTAGAATTCCCCAATACGTGTACTGGAGGAGAATAAAGTGTAATAATTGTGCTTAAGCCTACGCAGTTGTAGCGGGGTTATGCTAGCCAATGGAAATGCCCCATTTCCAAAGTAATTATCAATCTACTGGCGCCATCCGTTTACCAACGGTGCTTAACAATCCTCCTAACGCAGTGGCAGTTTCTGAATAATGACCCTTGTTCTTTTTTTACGTCAAAGTTCACTGAAGCAGTTCCTCTACATGTCAAATGTTATGGAGCTGAGATTGTGATTAAGCTTGCAATACGTAAAACAGGCGTTACAAATCGGTCTTAGATTGTTAGGTTGCGTCAGTGTGCTCTACCTACGTAATGCAGGGGGCAATGACATTCGTGTACGTCAATCTCGTGTTTTCAGTAGCCAAGAGCGTTGTTTGTTCAGTTCTACATCCCTTGTTTGTCAAAGCCGAAGCCCTTGACTATCCCAGGCCATTAGTCAGTTGGTAAATGTTTGTGGTAAGGTTATACTTTGAACGGGACTCGGAAACATGGTTGTATTGATTTTTAAAAAGCGTCCGAAGTCATTGCCCTCTTAAGAGCAACAAGTTTGAACATTAATCATACTCTTTGTAAATCCAGAAGTCAATTTCCCTAAAGCCCTCTTAAAAGTCAACGTCTTTACGCAGCTTGGCTTTGACGTCAAGAATATGCATTAGTCTCTTTTTAAACCTAAGACAGAACAGTTGTGATGTCCTTTACGACTGTTTTTGAGCAGGAGTAATGTCATTTTAACACGTTAAGACCCGTACCCGCCCACCGAATCACCTCCGTTCTAAAAGTCAGGCGACAACTGACTTTGACGTCAAGAATATGCGCTAGTCTCTTTTTTAAACCTAAGACAGAAGAGATGTGATGTCTTTTACGTCTTTTAGCTGGTGTGTTACGCCAAAGGGCGGTTATACCGGCTATACTGATACACATACAGATATACAGATACGAATGTTTTTTTGCACGCGTAACTTCGCTGTAATGCGTTAAGACCTTTACCCACCCACCGAATCACCTCAGTTCTATATAGATCTAAAAGCCAGGCGGCAACTGTCGCTCGCCACGTATGTATCTACGCTTCACAGCAGCCATTATGTACTCCTTTCAACGACCCCGTTGATCGACCCCCTCACCTTTTCTAAATGAATACTCTTACAGAACATAAGCTGGACCTGCGGGTATTATGGGTCACTGCACCCGAGGTGGCAAACTGTCGCTAGTGGTAAACATCGTAGGCGTATGAAACTGTAAAGGCAAATCCTGCTCATAATTTCCAAGCATGGCCTCTGATACTTATTACTATTTACTACTACCTTTATCCCCACCATACATAAATAGGTAAATATACATAAAAGACTGCTTTGTTATTAGAGAAAATACCGTAACCCATGATTAGCCCCACTCGATTTTATATTGCACCAGCCCTTGTTGTTTTATTAATTATAATTTTATTCTTTGCATTTTATTCTATGCATTTTTGTACTATGTTAAATAGTTGTTGCTAGACGTGGACACTGTACCATGTACAATTTGTGCAAGAAAGTTTTCTCTTGTTTGTATTTTCTTTAACTTCTACTCTTGCAACACTTCTTGCCTTGTGGACTCGATTCAAAGAAAGATTTCCGTCCTGCAGGTCGAAGACACTCCTGCAAAGTTGTTTTCCATCCATTGTTGTTATTTCTATACCTGTTTTTAACAACACACATCACTCTTCACTGAGCTCTCTATTGTCACCTGCAGGAATCCACCTACGTATGTGATCTATACAGCAGTTTCAATGGTCTATGGTCGTGCCAAAGGCACACAAACGCCCCATATATAATGCATAGTATTTCTGTGTGCCGTGCCACACGTACGAAGTTCTATTCACCTGCATCGTTTCGTCAGTGGAGTGCTTTTAGTGTTTTACACAGTAGCCAATATAGTGTTAATGTTTTTTTTATCTGGATTTTTTTTATTATTCCATGTCACATATGACATACACATTAACACATAACATAAAGAAAGGACACAGAGAAAAAAACATAATCCATCTCGAAATTTCAATTGGTGTTTGTGGAATTTCATATGATCAAGTTAACGCAATGACACAATAGTGCTCTAGTCCACGTTTTATTCAGTGCTCTTCTTTTACCATACGTCATACGTAAGTTGATGTCAAATCGACAAAGAGCTACATTAATTCTAATGACGTACGTCTACTGAAGTTTTAACAGAAGGTACATGTATATTGACACATTGATTTCTCTTATGACAACATTTCATATGTAAGTAATAGTCTAATTGCATGTATTGCCTTTTTATGATAACATTGTCACATATGAGTGGGAATTTATCAGACTGTAACGTTACATTACAAAGACATCGGGGTCGTGTGGCGTAGCGGCAGAGTGCTCGACTCGGAACCAAGAGGTCCCGGGTTCGAGTCCTGACATGCCACCGATCTTGTGCCCTTGGAAAAGGCACTTTACACGACTTTCCTCACATCGCTCAGGTGAAAATGAATATTGTCCTGTCATGTATTTGTCCCCTGTGTTGGTGGCGGCATTAATATAAGTTGATAAAACTTGAGAGTGTCGTCACCACGCCTGGTGATTACACGTTGGAATGAAAAAAAATAACATTACATTACAAAGACATACTGGAAAGTCAATGATGCTGGTATCGGCATGCAGATACAATGGATTGCTCTTTGTGTCCAATGTTAGAAGAGGGATAAGTCTAAACGTTCCTGTAACGCAAAGGACGGGAGAGTACATTCTTTAAGATTACTTCTTGTCTCAGACGAAAACTCTTCTCTTTGAAGACCATACGGGTAGTGAACAAGGAACATCGCAGAAAACCCTATCCTTTCTTGATACTTATCTAAATGTGTTTCAGTGCCAGAAATGGCATGGGCTGTATCCATAATAAGTTGACAATGTGTACATCACAGTGAATTGTGTACTTAACCTTGTCATGTTGAAAACCCTGTGTCAGTTTTGTTCTTTGAAATAGATGTAACAGTGTTGGCATAACACCGCAGCGCTTGTTTTTGTAGAGTTAGCAAGGGAGGATAAATCCGGAACTGCGCGGCTTGATTTGGTTTGGGTAGATATTTTGGGGTATTCGGCTGCACCAAATCCTTGCCTTGTTGTTGCTAGCTAGCAGTATCGTGTGGTCTTTTAGTTGTGGTCTTGAGCACGAATTCGTGTACTGATATACGTCAAGTACTATAATAGTTGTTATGTAACCACTAACCAGTGTTCATTAGTATGCGTAACCATGCACTGTTTCTTGACAATGTTTTACGCTTCACATGTAGATTGGACTGATTTAAAGTTACAAAGGTCAAGGTAAGTTTCCTATAAGATGACGCAGTTGAAGAGCTGGTAGGTAGGAGTAAGTGATGATCTTACGCCATAATTGATCTGACAATAACATCTCCTAGACGTTAGAAGTTCCTCCAATGAGGGGTACATGTATGTGAGCCTTATGGAATTGTAGCTATGTGCTATGTACCAGTAGATGCCATACTTTGTACCATGTACAATCGTTGTGCACTAAAGTTACTATTACTATAATTGAAAATGAAAATTTTTAAGGACTTTGATGTTCAATTATGTTTATTAAGGATAACTAAACAGATTTTTGTACGGATGGGAACTATACAGATGGCGTTATACGTGTGGGTGGTAATTCACATTTGGTCTCTTACGACTCATAAACATATATATGGTATTTTATGGATGGCAACGCTACATATGGTGTACTGTTGATGGCACCAATCCATTAGATGTCACTCTGCCTGCCAGAATGGCTGCTCTGACACAATTACCAGCTCAGCAGTCGCATTTTCCTCCAGGCAACAGCCACGCATGCATAAGTCACAACTACATCAGCCGTCAATTCATCCCATAGGAATATATATTGCCAGCCCTCGGGGGTCCATTGCTGAACCCTATGGGTTTTACTGTGTTGCTGTGTAACCGAGGTTGCACAGTGCACCAGGCTACAAGGGCTATAGATCAAGCTATGGTTAAAGTGTATGAATGCCGTATGCGCATATGGTGAAGTGGGAGTATTTGCTTTTCTAAATCCTTGAAACAATGGATCAGTTCTTGTATCAGATTAGATGCGTAGTGATCGGGTTTTATTACCCAAAGAGCCGGGAGTATTATTTGCTTTCCTTAATCCTTGAAACAATGAATCAGTTCTTGTATAAGATTAGATTCGAAGTGGTCAGGTTTTATGGCCCAACGAGCTGTTTATTTTACTTTATTGCGCCAAGGCCGTACCTGAACAAATAGTAGTAAAATATCTTTTAAGCTTAAAAGCACTGCCAAAAGGCAGTTACTCAAGCAACTGGATATGATTTTGAAGCAACTGGATACTCAGGCAACTGGATATGATGTCTAACCTTCATCGACGTTAAAAGCTCTGCGTTTATGAAAAGTAATATAGAAGGTTTTGACTTAATATGCAGTTGCCATAAACAGTAAACTATGTCTGACACACTGTTCACATGACATGAAACAGATTCTTGGCAGTTGATTCTCATATTTTATTTTGCTACCTTTTAGACCGGAACGAACAAGATTTTTGAGAAACCAGTCGAGAAGAGACAAAATACGATACGGGTATGAAATTACGGGATGAATTACAGAGTTTCCAATTACATGGCTCTCACCTGGCCTGAACTATACAGTTACATCCTATACTATATAGTATTTTGTAGAGGATATTACTGTCATACGTTACATCATAGGCTTGACAATTGTTGAGCAACAGATTAATTAATGGCCCATGCAAGATATATCAAAACAAACTTGGCCACTGTTCTGAAGAAAACGTCTTTAAAATTCCCAGCACAAAAATGTACACATCGTCCAAAATTCTTCATGTATATCTCAATTGAAAGATTATTGAAAAAGTTACATTTGATGGAATATCTCGAGTTTACCAGGGCAGGTCAGTCACCCAGAAACTCTCAGTACTCAGAGATGCAGCAGCTTTTGGCAGACTTTATTTATTTACGTTGCTACAACAAAAGGAGACCATCTCAAAGCGTGCACTGTGCATCTTTTGTTACTAAGTTAAAGCCTTTCCATTTACACCTGATAAAAAGGTGTTACACCCAAACACAACGTTGGTCCTTTCGCGTGTTTACTGGTACAATAATTGGAATACTTTCAAAGTGAAACGGTTGTAAATAAAATGTAGTGTGGCATAGAATTAGCTACCAGAACTAATGGAAAGAAAACATATTTACAACGTTCGTGCTTTTAAACCTGCATTTCCCCTCTGGTCTTTTAGTGTCACTAAGGAAAGGTAGTGGATGATACCTGAAACGTCTGACCGTTTCCAAAATCTTATCCAGTTGCTTGAGTAGCTTATTACCTGGATGTCTCACCTTCACCGACATATTTACAACCTGTTTTTGTCGCGGAAAACGTTTCAACCGTATACAAAGCTTTGTAGTGCCCATACATACCTCTACCATACCTTGTGACAATGCGTTACATTTTATGGGGAGGGGGGCTGAAAGGAGGGTATGTACAGAGGGGCTATTTTTAGGCCCGAGACAAACGTAAACACGAGTTTCTTTGGCACCTGCTGAAACCGAACACCTGTGAGATGGGTATCTGTCGTTTGTTAGAGTGACCCGGTATGTCAGTTCTGCTGTGTCCATGTATGCAGGGCGTGATTGGACTGTTAAGTGCACATCGCTGGGAGGATTTAGTACGTTATACCTGCTCAGAAAAGAACAAGAAATATTGATATGATATGATATGATATGAATCTTTATTGCATGTTCTTGCCCAGATGGGCTAAATGCACAAGAGGACATGCAGTATGCAAAACATGAGTATTTCATACTGGTACGCTATATTATAATACAAAGTGCTAGGAATCTATACATTACAGTAATACTATAAACTACCTATCATCTATTAATGCCTTCAAGTACAATGTTTTAGAGTTGTCAACCGAGGATTGTGGTGTTCAAACCTTGTTTTGCATGGTGTACAAAATGACTAATAAACTAGTGGACGTACTAAACACTAAGTATCTGATACGAGCCCAGAAGAGAATAAGAAATAGTCATGTCTTCAGGTACCATAAATATTAACCAATGATTGATGTGTTCAAAAACGTGTGTTTTCCTATATCTATCGTAGAGTGGAACTCGCTTCCACGAAGTACAATAGGGGAATCATCACTAGATAGCGTTAAATAATGCTTAGAGTTAGATGTTCAAAGGTTGGTTGTAACATGTCGTTCGTTATAATGTAGCCAGCTGCCGCCGCGCCGCGTGCCTGTGAAGCTGTTGTGTTACGCCGTGCTATACCGGGATACAGAAAATCATATCAACCTATCTTTAGATTTTCATTCACAGATGAAAGATGTCATTGTGTTCTTTAGTCTAGTGCTGTTGACTTGAAATCACTAGGAGGCCTTAGGTAATGCCCTTTTCACCTATTTCCTAAATCTAAATAAATTCACTCACGTGAAAATTAGTACATAGCTTCGGTCTTCCTGAATGCTGCTGGTCTATTGTTACAGATGAGCCAAGTTGCAGATCAAACAACACCTATGAAAAGAGTAGAGGGCCATCCCGGTGTGAGTGGTTCAAACCTTAGAGTCGGATCTCCGGTTTGACATCTTTAGTCACCTGTCATGTCAATCCTTCCACACATGTGGTTAACCTCAATAAATAAATACTAGTCTTTTAGAAGGTGCGGCTAGATCCTTGGTTTCCGGTTTTTCAGTTGCTTCACAAACCAGTTGTTCATGCTTCACAAACCAACCTTATATTGCGTTTAAAGTTGTCGTTTATTTCTGATTAACACACCTTTACGTGTTTGTAAAGATGACCGTTAGGTGTACTAGTTCTCTAAAATCACTTACAAACGTTCTACATGAAAACATGCTTTGTGTATGTTATCTTACTGTGCTATATAGTAGTGTTGTACAAATGCAGGGCCACTGGAAAAATAGCAACTATGTATGCTAATTGTTATCTTGCCGTGTGCCATGTAGTTCTCTTTATAAATGTAGGACCACAGAATAGCAAATAGCAAATTTGAATAATAGTTGAAGAATAGCAACTTTGTACTATCACGCTGGTATACTCATTGTAGATGCATGTAAACTCAACAGACGTTGGAAGCGGTATGAAATATTACCCTGTACTGAAAACCGAGACAAACCTAAGCCGTGGGTTTCATCTTCCTACCGTCTGCCTATTCCCCAGTCTTACCAACTCATTTACTAATGCATTGCTGCGGGAAATCAACTGGCGTTCCAATCACTTAGTGCTTCCAAATGGCTGGTAGCGTAATGCCGCCGGCGTAATGATACAATAATGGGTCGGGATCAGCGCACGAGCTGAGAAGGCACGGCGACACAGGCGAATTTACGACGAATTCACGGCACATTTCTACCTTACCTGTTGCAAGATGACAGAGAAAATAACCTTGAGGTTATATAGGTTCAAATGGAACTCTTGGAAGCGTCTTCAAAATTTGTCATTTGTTAATGCTTAAAATCTACTCCCAAAGCATCTTTAAATCTTGTCAACGCATCAGCGCCTGTGCTGGGATGGTACAGTAACACAGGCGAACTTACGACGCATTAAAGGCACATTTCTACCTTACCTGTTGCAAGATGGCAGATTTAGCACAGAGAATAATAGCTTTTTGAGGTTATATAGGTTCAATGGGAGCTCTTGGAAGCGTCTTCAAAATTTGTCAATTGTCAATGCTTCAGATCTACACTCAAAGCATCTTTAAATCTTGTCAACACATCAGCGCCCGTGCTGAGATGGCACGGCGATACAGGCGAATTTAAACCACATTTCTGGCACCTTGCCTTTTGTGAGATGACAGATTTGGTTCATTTCAATTCAAAGAACATGTAGAGGGTTATGTAGGTTCGAAAGGAGTAGCTTGCTCAATCATCTCAATATTTATTCTTCAATTGCAAGATGAGAGATTTGGTTCACAGAACCTTTAGGGGTTATGTACGTTCAAAAGAAGTAGCTTGCTCAATCATCTCAAGATAGTTTATGTAGGTTCAAAAAGGAGTAGCTTCCCCAACCATTTTATTCATGATTTGCAAGGTGACAGATTTGGCTCAGAGAAAGTTGGCAGAGAAAAGAAATAGGTTATGTCGATTCAAAACCAACAGGTTGCGTCTTCAAAATTTGTCGTTTGTCAGTGCTTGAGATCTATTCAAAGCATCTTTAAATCTTTTCAATGCATCTTGAGGCTCAAAGTTTTATTCATGAGTTGTGAGATGACAGATTTCTCTCAGAGAAAACCAGCTTTAGGTTATGTAGGTTCAAAATGAACAGGTTGCTCTTGGTAGCTGCCAATGCTTTGCCAATGCTTCAGACATGTTTGAAGCATTTTCTAAAATCGGGTCAACGCACCTTGAAACTCAATTATCTCAAGATGTATTTATGAGTTGCGAGATGACATATTGGAGAAAAAAAGATTCTTGGGGTTATGTAAGTTCAAAATTATGCTCTTGGCATCGTCTTCAAGGCTTGTCATTTTTCAGTCCTTGAGATCTATTCAAAGCACTTTAAATTCATTTCAACGCATCTTGAAACTCAATTATCGCAACATTTATTCATGGGTTGCTAGATGACAGATTTGGAGAAAAATAAGCTTTAGAGGTTATTTAGGTGAAAAAATTACAGGTTGCCCTTGGCAGCGTCTTTAGAATTTGTCCTTCGTCAGTGCTTGAGATATGTTTAAAACATCTTCTAAATCTTGTCAACGTATCTTGGGCCTCAATCATCTATCCATGACTTGCAAGATGACAAAACAAAGTGTGTTTTATCTTCTACACAGTTATCGTTATCATCTAAAGCAATACATCAAGTTGACAGATGGAATGCGCACTGACCCTCACCGACCTTGGCAACAGCTTGAATCGAATGGGGGTCACCTTTGCTATAGCCCAGGCTTAGCTAAACGATAGCTTAAGGCGCTGGATTGCAATTCCAAAACGTGTTACTAAGGAGGATCATTACTCTGTTATAGCCCACGCTCATGGGTGTAGATGTAAGGTGAACTATCGATGTACAGATGACCTTGGTGCTAGAAGGTGATTTTTCACGCTGAACCTTTGAAAGCTTGTTCAGTCTGGGCAATACCTGTGGGATAAACATGTGACAAGCGATTTGATTGATATTCACGAGGCACTACATTTGATGGATAACAAAACTGACGGATGACGTCCTCTAGGGCCATGCACCTGATTCTTTCCTAGAACTATCGCAGATTGGAACTCGCTATCACCAAATACAGTAGGGGCATTGTCCTCTAACTCTAAACATTGTTTAAAGCTACAACAATGTTAAGAGCTAGATGCTCAAGGGTTAGGTGTAACAAGTCGATCGGTGTAATGTAGTTAGCTGCCGCCGCGCCGCGTACCTGTGAAGCTTATGTGGTACGCCGAAGGGCGGTTATACACATACATTATCGTAGCTATCTTCCATTTTGGTAGCAATCCCCCAGTATTATTTGGTTTCTTTGGCCTTCAACTGTCACAAGCTACGATAAGCTACTAGTAACATAAGACAAATCATATCCAGTTGCTTCAGTAACTGTTTTTTTTTTTTTTGGCGTAGTATGAACACATCTCCTGAAATGACCGTGAAAAGCGTTAGACACTGCCTGTACACAGATGTTCAATCTAAGAATATTGGCGTCAACGCACTAGGCTATCCTGGTCACGATAAGACGTATAACATTTAGTTGGTGAAAAGGAGAATTTAGAAGATAACATAGGGGTGATAGTTGTATTTGAACACATTTCCTGAACTATGATGACCAGGGAAGCATTCGACACTGCCTGTACACAGATGTTCAATCTAAGAGCCCCCATCATCCATTAACGCGCCCACTGGGGCAGATAATCCACACAATCGTTTGTCATCAGCTTACGTGTCCTTGGCAGCGCGACCTGTGGCCTATACTGGATCGTAGTTCAACGCCCTGAGGACTTGGATTGAGCCAAATCCTTGAGCTGCCACATACGTGAGAGGTCGGGTGTTCAGGGCTAGGGCTAGGGTTGGTATTAGAGTTAGGGGTAGGGCTACTCTCTAAGCAGAGTTTTGGGTTTGGGGTCATTTTTTGACGTGTTCTTTCGCATTTTGTATTCAGGTTCTTTTCTGCACTGGAATTTTTTGGGGTTGGGTGAAAAAAAAATTCAGTGCAAAAAAGAGACCGCGATAAAAAGAGCCTAAAAACACGCCAAAAATAACCCCAAACCCAAACCTCTGCTTGGAGAGTAGGTAGGGCAGGGTTTAGAGTTGGGACCATTGTTCAGGGCTAGAGTTAGACTTACGATTGGGGTTAGGTTAGGTTAGGTTAGGTTAGGTTAGGTTAGGTTAGGTTAGGTTTAGGTTAGGTTTAGTCTCCCACATCACGACTAAACCCCTCCCACCTCTTGTCTCATGTGTATTGGAAACCCCCACGTATTGCCGGAGTCATCTATTTGGCAGGATCTTGTATATGGCTTGACAGCGGGGTTAGCTGTATCCACGCAGGAACTTGTCAATAGCTACACATCAGCGGTGTACCGACGGCCAAAGGCCTTTACTCTGAGGCGCCTTTGCTAATGTCCCTTGCCAATTAAAAACAGGGGCGTTCACTGCATGAAATTTATCTGCATGATCTTTAAGCGCATCTTTAAGCATGTGTAATCGTTCTATTTCTTCACTCTAATTCTTGAATGTATAAGGTACGCTTAACCATATTGCAGTGTAGTGTTTGGGGGTTGGCTAAATGAATGTGCCAACGAAGTACATAGTTCATCAACATCACAAGAAACTATTGGTAATGATAGGTGTCTTTACTAATGACAAATATGAATAGTTAGCAAATACATGTACACATTATACAAGATAGTGAGAAAACTACAATCCTTTTATATTTTTTAATTCGTCTCGCTTCCAAATGATGAAGAGTGGTTTAAACGCTACTTAATGTAAATTTTGTCCGTATTCTTGAAGTGTATGAAGTAGCCTAGGGGAAACATAGTTTGTATGTAAACTCGTATGAAATACGCCTCTGTCAGTTTTATTGTACAATCTACTATAGAAGTTGTTTTATTGCTTTCTTTAGTTATCTATAAAACCAGCCAAACGAAACACGACACTGCCATGACTTCTTATTGCAAATTGCACAATTATACTTCATATGCCATAAACTAGTTGTAACGAGCCATAGCCTGCCTAGATTGATGATTTAATATCTCATTTTCTGCACAACTTTGCCCTTTGGATCGCTTGTAGCTCTGCCATATCCAATAGTAGGGAACAGAAGATGTCCTTTTCTGTGACACTGGAGCCATTTGTCTAAATTATCAGCATTTTCAGCCCGCAATGATTTGTGCTTTCAAAAAATTAGGTTGTCAGCTGATATCAATTCGCGATCGGTTGCTTGTTCGCGTACAACAATGCGATGGCATAAAGATCGTTATAGACAACTATACTATCATAATGCGGTGTGGATATACCAGCTTTAACGTTACAGTCAATATATTAAAAGAAAACAACTGTCTTTATTGTCATTTGGATATAAGAGATGTGTATCAAGAATAAGCAACTGACAGATAGGGTTTACAGTGTCCCTCCAATGTTTAGAGTTAGATGTTCAAGGGTTAGGTGTAACAAGTCGTTCGGTGGAATGTAGCCAGCTGCCGCCGCGCCGCGTGCCTGTAAAGCTGGTGTGTTACACGGAAGGGCAGTTATACCGGCTATACAGATACAGAAGCTGGTGTGTTACGCCGAACGGCGGTTATACCGGCTATACAGATACAGAAGCCGGTGTGATACGCCGAAGGGCGGTTATACCGGCTATACAGATACAGAAGCTGGTGTGTTACGCCGAAGGACGGTTATACCGGCTTTACAGATACAGAAGCTGGTATGTTACGCCGAGGTGCGATTATACCGGCTATACAGATACAGAAGCTGGTGTGCTACACCGAAGGGCGGTTATACCGGCTATACAGATACAGAAGCTGGTGTGTTACGCCGAAGGGTGGTTATACCGGCTATACAGATACAGAAGCTGGTGTGTTACACCGAAGGGCGGTTATACCTGCTATACAGATACAGATTCAACGATATTCATCATCCGGTCCTGCATTGGCCTGTAAATGAGAGAAACAGGCGCCTAGGCACGTCATATTTCTTACGGGTACTTTCCCAACCCGACTCTTCTCATTACCGAGTCCCTAGAACTCTCCTGGGACACCTTCAACGCGTTGGAACCCTTCCAAACTCCCGGAAGGTCAGAGCTTCGAAGGTGTGATTGACAACTTGCTGAAGTCGTGTGGAGAAGGTTTCAGTCACCGGTGACGACTTTTCCCGGCTATACGACTCGCTGCCATCCGGAAAAGTTCAAAGAGTTATCGAGAAAAAGTTTGCCGCATTGATTTTGAAAAATCCATTTATTCTGAAATACATTCTTAGGCGTTCGCTGGAATGATCTTTGATAAGACCTGCGATAGTTGAAGTGCCATGTCAGTATCTATTATTCATAGCTTGTGACCGCTTGTTATTTCAAAATTGACGGTCTCTGCCTTCTAGTGTTTAGTTGCTTTGGCCTTCAGCTGCCACGTGTGATTTTTACCAATTACCAGGGATATATATATAGTGCTGGCTATAGTTATCTTGAGAATAGCATCGTTACAAGTGACTAATGGTAACATTAGCGTGACATATACCTATGGTAGCATGGCAAAGGTAGCACTGGTTGAATGGTGGCCTCCTCCGAATAATTGAGTAAGACATACATTTGATTGGACCTTCACGCACGTATAGCTACAATCACGGCAATCATGGCACAATTTACCTGGTACAAATTACTCAGAAAACGAGGTAGAAAACATTTTAACACCATTCGTACGCTTGTCTATCACAATGGGTCATCACTAGAGAAAGAAAATACCATTTTGGACGGCAACTGCAGCAAGTACAAGGTGGCAACTTCTACATATATGGAAGTTGAACTCTCTCTTTAACTTTTCACTATCCAGGCTTTGATTATACTGCTGCAGGGGTCTCCGGCACAGGGGTGGGCAGCAGTCAGTTAGTCTTATTAATTCTAAGAGATTCATCTACTTTTGATATCAGTAGACAAACTCTAACATTTTAGAGCACTGGATGCTAAACCTGTCGTAATGTATCTATTGTCCAAAGTTACAGCGTATTTTATTCGTTCCCGGCACTGTATTGAGATTTACAGAATTCTGCCACACTGTAGCTTGTCCTACAGCTGTCTTGGAATCACTCTAGGCACTTGATAATTTCTGCAGGGTCTGTACACTTCTTATCAACCGGAAGACAGACAATCACTCACGGCGTCTTAAGTAGTTTCTCAACTTGTCTTGATATGAAACTTCAGACAAGAAAGTCTGTATTTGACTTAGCGTGCTTTAGATGCTTTGGAGTTTACACGCGCGGCCAATGACTCTACCGCTCGCCACTATCTGCATACGAAGTTTCAACGGCTTTACTATGACCGTACTGATTGGATTACCTGGATGGCATTCTTTGGCCACCCAAGAACTGATGCGAGCGGGCAAAAATAGTCAAATAATAAGTGGTCGTCATTATGAAGTCTAGGTGGCCATGGAGGTTGAACAAATGACTGAACAAACAAATCAAATTATGTAATTAGCAATTCATTCTACATTTTTGTTTTCTTATTATCTTATTTGACTTTGGAAGATTTTCTTATAAGCAACGTGGTAATTTTAGCCTTACCTCCCTTCCTTTACCACGTTCTTTGTTTTTTTTCCGATCTCTGTCATTATTAAAGTACCTAACTACGCTCGCAAACTTTTCTGAAACGGATTAAAATTGATGCGCGCGCGGATGTCATCCACGTAACGAAGCCAGTGCGGCCTAATCTCTAGACGTGGTTAGCCTAATGGTTACTTTGAGTTATAACAATTCATCAGTTGCGCACCTTCTTCTCCGTGTCCTTCTTCTCCGTTACTGCCCAGCCCTACAGTGTAGGATTATTGGCAGCCGTTACGCATTGTTAGTAACAATTGTGACCCAGTACATAAAAACGAAGGTAAAACAAGGATAACTGAGAAGGGAACATAAGACAACTGATTTTGTGTGTGCTTAAGACGGGACAAGTGCATTAGTGCGTTAGTAATATTTACATATATACAAGACATGATGGGGTGGCTCAATGCAGCAGGGTCCTTGCCAGTTCAGATTTGAACTGGGCGAGAGACCCCGCCTCCGCCGCACCAGGCTCAAGTTCATTCCATTCCCTCATGGTGCGGGGGAAGAACGAGAGCCTGTAAAAGTTGTTTCTGCTCGCGATGGCCTGCAACCTTCTTGAACTTCTTCTATGGGCAACACCTTAGAGTTAGAATCGATTAAGGTGGTCGATATTTTCCCTCAATTTAGAAAAGGCGCAGCTGCAATCAAAGGGAAGCTAAAACGTTCCGGCCGGCCTTATTACTTAGCTAGTCCATAGCGAAGAACCTGCAGTACTAATTATGCAATTTTCTGCTGTGTACGGGTGACTCTCAAGTTGCTTGCGTGATCTCGGCTACCGAACAATTTCACAATGTTCTGAAGACTTGCACTTTGAATTTGGAATATAATGACCGCGATCAGGCTTTAGGTCGTACATAAGAGTATCCTCAGGTAAAAAAGTTAAAGTCCTTCCTAAAAGTTGCTTACGTGATCTTGGGTACCGAAGAATTTCTCAATGGTCTGAAGACTTGCACTATGAATGTGAAATATAATGACCGCGATTGAGCTTTAGGTTGTACATAAAGTACATCATGCCTCCGAATTTTAATCCGGTGAAGTACACTTGATAAAGTTACTTCAGTTTGCCCTATCCTTCATAGCGGACACTAGTACAGTCCCTGCGAGACCGGCGTCTCTCTCTAACATTGACAAATCATCATCATCATCTATCATCCTCCGAAGAGGTGTAGCATACAAAGTTAGAACGCCAAAACATTGACAAAAGTGTAGTACAAGGCCATTCTACTCCACGTCTCGATCCCAGTAGTGGGTAGCCACTGTATTAGTCTACCAGCACGTTCGTTACTACGAACAAGAAAGTTAAGTAAGCCTTATGCAAGAGAGTTAAAGTCCTTCCCACGCATTACGTTGTACGGGCCTAGCACTGTTTCGTCAGCATTATTGCTACCAGTAATGAGGCGAGTCAAACCCCCCATACTATTTTCGGAATTCCCATGTGCTTAATTCCAAGCAAAGAAAGCAGTATGGACCATTTCAATGTCCATTTACATAGTCATGGATACTTTTAGAACTAGGAAAAGCTTTCTTGCTGCTCCCTCCCCCATCACTCTTTCTAGAGCACAATCGTTGCCATATTGATTTTATGTAGAACAAACGTTTCTATGTTGAAAGTTGGGTCGAAAAATGTCACCACGACGGTGAACTTGGAAGTTTGACCTTCCTCCCTGTTATCGCCATCTGGACACCTTGAACTTGTTGTGAGTGAAATGTCAAGTTCAGGATGTGGGGAGGGGAAAAGCTTGTCATGTGTAGACAAGTGGAGTCCGCGTTGTACTAACAAAAACAACAAGTAATATCATTAGATAGCTTTAAACAATGTTTAGAGGTACGTATTCAAGGGTTAGGTGAAACAGGTCGTTCGATGTAATATAGCTAGCTGCCGCCGCGCCGCGTGCCCGCGAAGCTGGTGTGTTACGCCGAAGGGTGGTTATCCAGGCTATACAGATACAGATGCAGTAGCTGGTGTGTTACGCCGAAGGGCGGTTATACTGGCTATACAGATACAGAAGCTGGTGTGTTACGCCGAAGGGCGGTTATACCGGCTATACAGATACAGATCCACACAGAAGTAGCAAGAAGTCAAAGATTTTATACCTCCAAGTTTTTGTCAAGGAATGAACGATCTACCGCTTCTGTGACATCATCTTACGCAGATAGAACGCTTGATCGAAAGTTGCAGAAAGTCTATATCGTCCCCCGTCTCTCATAAGGGATAGTTATAAGGATGACAAATAGCTATGGTACATATTTGTATGTACAGTCATACTTCTATGGGTATCCAAGTATATCCTAGGCCTTTAAACTTTTGATCTTTCGTAAGCCTATAATTCTTTCGGCTTTGTAATCCCAAATGCTTCGTGAGTTGTTAACTTTCCCCTGACAAGTTTACTCTACTCTAACAAGCTCCCTCGTGAATACACACAGGAAAACATAATCTTCAACACTAGACAGTCTGGCATTTCGGTCCTGCAACTCTATGAATAATATCACCATTAAGCACGGAATGATCGCCGTGGCTGGAGCCTGTAATATGCCACAGATAATTTCTGCCGAACGTTTGGACATGAACGATGCATCATCTGTGGCTGTGACACGCTTCTCTCTGAATGTCAGGCGAGTTAGGGTGGGAGGTACAAGTACACGGCAAATGGTTAGAGTAAAACGACAGGGACATAAATCTAACTACAGGGAATGGGAAGACTTTATTGCAGATGGTTTAATTTAAATCTATGTGGGTCCTTTCTTATGTCGTTGTTGTAAACCTTTTGTTTGAACTTGCTTAAAGTTTTTGTCCATAAGATGTCGTGGGTTTGTGCATGAGTTTTTCCAGAGTAGGTTGACAACGCGTGGGTTGGGGAAGATTGACAGGCAGATTTAACAGAGAAAAGGTCAGACACACGAAACGGGGTGAACTTGAATGTTCCAGAAGGACCATGTAGATGATATTCAGAAAGCCAAGGATTGAATGAGCGACCCTCCAACTCGACAAAATTTCTGTCCCAGTCCCGATTGAATTACGTTATGTAATATCCTTGGTTATTTTAATAAATTCACGAAAAATGAAAAAAAAAGAGATCCTGGAAGTCTGAAATTTTCATGTTTTGTATCAGACTTATAATGATAGAAGCGCTCGGTGCCTTCAATATATGTTTGTGTTAGTAATAAGATTCTAACATTGTCATCGTAATGCATTAATCTCTAGCTGATGTAGTTTTGCTTGATGTTTGAAACGTGCCGTCCTAGTTCAGTCTCCCTCCATCAGACGTTACAGGCCGCAGGTGTCACATCGGCTTACCTCGTTCCACCTAATGAGTTCCTGCCTGTGGTCTTTATTCACTCAGACCGAATGACGTTAACTTCCAGCAACATGTGGGGATAGAGGGGCAGGAATCGCGTTAAACAATCAGGACAGGGACAGAGAACGTATTAAAGCCTGTGTGTGTGTGTGTTCGTGTGTGTGTTCGTGTGTGTGTGTGTGTGTGTGTGTCTGTGTATGTTTGTGTGTGCGCGCGTGTGTGTGTCTGTGTGTGTGTTTGTGTGTGTGCGTGTGTGTGTGTGTGTGAGAGAGAGAGAGAGAAACAAGTGGAGAAAGAAGGGCAGGAATCAGAGTGATTAGATAAGCAGGAAAAGAACACAGGACACAGTAAAGTTTGTTCGTTTGTGTGTGTGTGGTTGAACGACATAGGCACAACTTTCACCAGAATATCCTAATTTGTAATGGCAATTGTACTTAGCATGTGACCGTAACTTAACATATAAATGGCACCGAAAACACATCCTTCTTGTCTAAAGTCAGATATATTACAAACACTATCACATGCCATGCCTCATGAAAAACAACATCGAAATAGGTCACGGGTGTATGAATGCATCAGACACTTAACAAGCTTTCTAAACCATCTGCCGCCGGATTTACACTAAACTGGTTTGCTGAGATCTGATTGAATTACTGCTACCGTCGTGTGTGTGGCGCTCCCCGTAACCATATTAGGGAATCCAGATAACTCCGAATGTAAACACTTTGTGCTCGTAATTTTCCATCAAAGAAAAGCGGACAGATTGCTCGCGCCTACTTGACTTGTGTTTCAGTGTTTACGGCGAGTGGCAGGTGGTTCTGATCATAAGACGTCGTTTTTCTTCGTATTTAAGGCTTGGGGTGGAAAAGTTAAGATCTCTACGGCCTAGACCTTGTAATAATACATTGCCAAGGATGCTGTTGCTGTGTCCTTCTGTCTTGTTTTTCGCCAGTAAACCACAATTGTAGTGTTCTGTTACTGTGCGTTAACATTCGTCTTAGGCCGTACAGTTTTGATACTGTCAAATATTGAAGCATTTAAGGCTTGGGTGGAAAAGTTAAGATCTCTTCGGCCTAGACCTTGTAATAGTATACAGTCAAGGACACTGGTGCTGTGTCTTTCTCCCTTATTTTTCGTAACCCACTACTACAGTGTTCTGATCATAAGTCGCCATTTTTCTTGGTATTTAAAGCTTGGGTGGAAAAGTTAAGATCTCTGCGGCCTAGACTTTGTAATGATATACAGTCGATGACACTGTTGCTGTGCCTTTCTGACCTCTATGTCGTAAACCACGTCGTTTTGAAAGCTTGGGTGGAAAAGTTAAGATCTCTTCGGCCTAGACCTTGTAATAGTATATTGCTGTGTCTTTCTCCCTTCTATCTCGTAGACCATCACGATCATACTTCGTCGTGTTTCTTCGTATTTAAGGCTTGGGTGGAAAAGTTAGTATCTCTGTGGCCTAGACCATGTAATAGTACTACAGTCAAGGACACAGATGCTATGTCTTTCTGCCTTCTTCTTCGTAAATCACTACTGCAGTGTTCTGATCATGAGACGCTGTTTTTCTTGGTATTTAAGGCTTGGGTGGAAAAGTTAAGATCTCTACGGCCTAGACCTTGTAATAATATATTGTCAAGGATGCTGTTGCTGTGACTTTCTGCCCTCTATCTCGTAAACAACTACTGTAGTGTTCTGATCATAAGACGTCGTTTTTCTTCGTATTCAAAGCTTGGGTAAAAAGTTAGTATCTCTGTGGCCTAGACCTTGTAATAGTACTACAGTCAATGACACTATTGCTGTGTCTTTCTGCCTTCTTCTTCGTGAATCACTAACAGTATTCTGTTACAATGCGGTCATTTTCGTGTTGTTCTCTAGTGTTACTGACAAAAGGTAGTGGATGCTACCTGAAACGTCTGACCGTTTCAAAAATCATATCCAGTTGCTTGAGTGACTGTTTTTTTGGCGTACATGTAACTACCCAGCTGAAGTTTCATTGTTTGAAGTGAGCACATGCACCTACTCAGCTCACATTACCTGTAATCCTGGCCAGTTAGCGCCGGCCCTTCTTGGAAAGCGACAGGCTCCGTCTTTGGGGACAGGAACGCTCTTGGTTCACGTCAAGGAAAGGAAGTCTAAATAAAGTTAACTTTTCATTTCATTTACTACGAAACCTTTAAGCCCTGCTGGGCTAGTCTTCCAAGGCTCAAACACATACATCTAAAATGACAAAATTACATGGCACAGAAAAAGTACAGTAAATACATTACAATGACAGTTAAATCACAAAATCAACAATAAACACAAAAATCAACATTAAAATTAATTTAAAAGGGTATTCTTCATGTTCGACCTTCGTTTCTATTAGAAAGTTAGCTTTAATAATGTCATCCCCATATCGGTGGCCTATAAAACAACTTGGGAGCTTTTTTGCTTAATCGTGAATGTTTTCGTAAAATTATACTCAAATATGACCATTTAATACATTTGACATGTAATGTACTGGAAAAATTGAAATATTTCGATGAACTCTTCATTTTATTGTCCCATACTTTTTGCTACTATTTGCTATTCAGTTTTTGCTATTCAGCTATGTACATGGCTGAATCACATATGATATAAATGTGTTGATAATGTTTTCTATCTCTGTAGGTACATGGTGGAAAAGACGCCCCGATCACCAGAGAAGAGCAGATGCAAATTCTTTGGGAGGAAAGGGAGAAATGTAGAAGCACCATAGACACCAACAGACCAACCACAGGAGGTAAGCGAGTTTCATGTTTTACTTCCGGTACGGAAGTATTGTTTTGGGTGGGTTGGTTGGTTTGTGTGTATGTGTGTGCAGACACGGTAGGTTCTTTGGGAGGAAGGGGAGAAATGTAGAAGCACCATAGAAAACAACAGACCAACCACAGGAGGTATGCAGGTTACATGTTTTACTTCCGGTACGGAAGTATTGTTTTGGGTGGGTTGGTTCGTTTGTGTGTGTGTGTGTCCAGACACGGTAGGGTCTTTGGGAGGAAAGGGAGAAATGTAGGAGCACCATAGAAAACAACAGACCAACCACAGGAGGTAAGCAGGGTACAGTTTTTACCTCCCGGAAGTATTGTTTTCGGTGGGTTGGTTCGTTTGTGTGTGTGCGTGTGCAGATACGGTAGGTTCTTTGGGAGGAAGGGGAGAAATGTAGAAGCACCATAGAAACCAACAGACCAACCACAGGAGGTAAGCAGGTTACATGGGAAGTATTGTTTTGGATGGGTTGGTTCGTTTGCGTGTGTGCGTGTCCAGGCACGGTAGGTTGACAGCACATTGATACGAAGGAGCAAGATTAACAGAATGACATGGGGTCAAATGAAGAAAATTGACAGATTGAAATTTCCTCAAAATTCAGGAATAGGTCTCTGAATCTGAAAGGTAACGTTTCCAGTAGGTAGCATTACGCATTTAACATTAGGAAGCATTGCGCAGTTTGTAGACTAGGAATAGCCCCCTGCTGTAGTGCTTGCACAACTGTGTGGCAGAGATGCTATAGACAACGATACAGGCACCTCACTATACTTCTTATTCTGTGGGAAGGAATTTCAATTTTGGTCACGTATCAGTAATCTCAATTTTCTCAAAATCTGAAGATCGTTTGAACTGGTCTGATGAATTCTTAACGAGCAGTAAACCTGGGTAAGACAAACATTAAATGTCAGGAAAGATGGTCAGTAATTTAGGTTAATTGTCGTAATGAGTGTACAGATCTCACGAACAAGCATTATAGCGGTCATTTATCCGTCCTGAATGGGTGTAGTGTAAGCATTAACTGACCTGAAACTGTCACCGTTACGCCATACAAATTTATCAACAGGTTGTTACACAGTTCTCTGCTCAAACTAAACTAACATTCATCAGGTTAAAACAAAAAACACCAACGGTTTATACTGAGTCGTATAGATTAGGTGGTGATTTAGTACTATAAAAGATGTACCTACTGTCATAAGTGCATGTTTTTAAATTTGATTGTGGTATACTGCTTTGCTTTGATATAATGAGTTTACTCTTTGATCCGTCTAGGGAATTTGAAAGTACGTATACAAAGAGAACCCCGCTCTCAAAGTGTCAGTGTGATTTACAAGAATGTACAACTATACAGGATAGACACGCCTAAAGTCAGCATTATCGCTGACAGCTAGAATACAATCTACCTTTCTATCGTCTGAAGTATGAAATTGTCAACCGATAGCGACTGCCAAGCATGCAGGATTCAACTCAGAAAAACACGGCAAAGATAACCCAAAACCCAAACCTCTGCTTGGAGAGTACTTTAACAAAGCACCTAGATCCGCTCGCCGTGTATCACTGCAGGCTCAAGTGTTGCTATTTCCAGTAAGATAAGTAGGCACTCGTGGTGAACATAGATCAAGCCTTAGCCACTTCTGCATACTTCCAGACCCCTTTGTTTATAACAGAGATAAGCACTACAGTTCCGGGTATTAAAGCACGGTACATTCACGTAGACGCGCCGGGCTGTAAGCACCTTAAGCCAGCTCAACGAAACAGTCTTTAAAGACTCGTGACTATAGATAGCTATAAGTCTTACGAAACTCGTTTTCCCGCAAGCTATATAAGAAATGCTGAATGGAACCGGTTGTAGTCAAATACGGTTGAACTTAAAAGCTAGTTAGAGTTAGACAAAAATTGGTAAGGTGTAAAAGCTTGTTTGGAGTGATTTCGTAACCCCTTGAAGCTGGGGTGTTACGCTGATTGGTGGTTATATAACATGTGGTATATTAGCAATTCAAATTAGATTCACAGGTATTACGATAGCCTCTACCAGGCTTCGGCAGACGGCTGGAAAGAGTAGAAATTGGCCAAATATAGAGATAACATGCCAGTGGAGTTGGTCTGCTAGAGAGTAACCCGAAAGGCAAACTGTACTCTCTAGCGTACCAACTCCCCTGGCATGTTATCTCTCTATTTGGCCGATTTCTACTCTTTCCAGCCGCCTCCCGAAGCCTGGTAGAGGCTAGCATTGGTTCACACAGAACGGACAAATGTCTTTTTTCTCTCTCTTGAGTGGAAGACTAAAAGTTTCGAAACTTCCAGACTGTTCAGTCCATAGAATTGATTTGAGACCAAGTATGAATTATCAGTAGGTTACTGATACGTTACGGGTGGGTCTGCTCTATTTTAACAGACACCTTGCAGCAGTATGGGTTTAGAACTGAGAGCGGCTGTTTCTTTCAAGTGTCCCTAAACGCACAACAGTCTGGCTTTCTCCAGGCTAGAGCACAAACATTCTGGCAAAAATCTAAAATATATTTTTTGCTGAAAAAAATAAACTGGTGGAGGAAAATTAATTCTTGTTCTTAAGGGAAGATTTTTTGTGACAGCATATGTTTAAGGATAATGAATATAAAAAAAAAACAAGTGCGTAATATAAATGCCACTAAAAAGCCATTTCGAACATAAGATACCAAAACTACTAGTAGTTCTACTGTACACTAAAAGCCACTAGAAGTGCCACTGAAAAGCAATTTCGAACATGAAGCTACTAGGAGTGCCATAATTGAATTCGTCCTTTCTTTTGTCGACCATCTACCCTCAAGCCAAATAAGAGATATACAATGTATATGCATCGTTCGTACGTTAGGCACTAATTAACTAATACATTAATCTGAGCTACCTATCTGTGATCTACAACAGCAAAGTCATTTATACCTGAATCATGCCAATTACAATTATAATGAGTATGAATGATTTTGATGTTGAATGTATTTTTACATTACGTTGATATCTTTTTGTATTGCCTTTTAAATAGATGGAAATTGTTTGTGTAGATGCGTCCATTTTGCTTCTAACTAGGCCAAGCAGTTCCTAGAAATCTGTGGTAATTTTATCTCATCTTACCTAATTTAGCATTAATTAGCTGGTGTGTTACGCCGAAGGGCGGTTATACCGGCTATACATGCAGATACAGAATACATACATTCATACATACACATAAAGCTAGGGAAAACATACCTCTTAGATAACAAATGACTTAGAATTCTACGTAGCGCTGAAAAGTGAAGCACAGAAGTACAGGCGACCTACAGAAGACGAAAAAAAAACCGTAAAAGTTCTGAACGATTTGTAATATTTAAAAGGACACCTTGAAAAGTACTGAACAAGGACATCCGAACCCCAAATGATTTGTAACATTTCAAAGCCAAAGAATACCTTGAAACGTGGCTAACAAGGACATTCCAAATGCAATTTACTAACAGACTTTGCAGGTTAAATCACATTACAGTTTCAGACAGCATGTTCAAATGAAACTAATCTTGTTGAGTATAGATGTAACATATGTTGGCACGACAATCATTTGTGATGCTTGGTTCAACATTACGTTCCATGTCCGTTGCAAATTGCGTAAAAATGGGCCGTGCAGCTACTGCTAATGTATATTTGTATAGATTTTCTGGAAATTGGCCGACGGGGTGCAATTTGCGACAGTCGGTCGTGAGTTACGTAAAGTCTCATTCACAGACGTCGCACGGTTGTTGCATTTTTGGACGATTGTTTTTCGTACAATCTTTCAATTTGTCGTACTTGTTTTGTCGTACGATTTTCAGCGAAGCTACATGAGAGAACCATCAATAAATATATACGTCAACGTTTTGATCATAACACAGCAGTAATTTGTACGACAAATTCACGATTGTCTCACGAATGTCCTTTTCTGTTGTAAACCTGTCGCACGACAGATCCACGACAACAGCTTTTAAGCAAGCACACGATAAACAGATGGGGATCTTTATTGTTCGACAGTTGCACAGCGTACAAAGTATGACAACAATGACTATGAGATCATTACAATAATACTAATCTATTCCTATAAACTACAACAACATAAATATGAACGTAAATGGCGTATTGTAATGATGTACATTAAACATATCTGTCTGTCACAATTCTCTCTCTTTTCTCTAAAGCGCTCAACATTTGGCTGCATACGTATTGGCCTGGATACATAGACATGGAGTCGGGGCATGATATAAGTAGATTGAAAATGTCTACAGACGAGGTAGAAAGGACACTGTGCAGGCTTTAAACATTGAAATATCTGCCCGTCGTCTTGTATGACCTCGGTGCCTAATGCTCAAAGGCGCCAGCTAAATATCTGGAACTAACCCCCAGACGTCAGAGGTCCTGTATAAAGTGCATTTCGTATCCAACATTTGGCTATCAGCGAATTCCATTGAATCAGAATCCGTGCATTAGGAGCCACATGAGGATTTATAACTTCTGGCGCCGTTCGCAGTAGGTCGTCGTACCATTTTGATGCAACAGAGTACAGTATTCCAGAAGGTTGTGCATGCCAACAAAGATCTAAAGAAAACTAGAAAGGCAGCAAATGCATAATCTTTACCTTCGCATATGGTCTGCTCTATTAATTCTTACTCAAACACATTCATTATATAGGTGACAGGAGTTTAAATCCCTCCTGCTATAAAATTGCATCATGATGTAACCCACCAGTTACCATGGTGACGGATACCTGGTTCAGGTCATTGACCTTATTTGTTTGGAGAAGAAGAAGTTCAACATTTTAATATGATTATTACCAACACAGATGAACTTTCATGAGAAGTGCCTTCTGTTTGAGATCGTACCACCACCGAGCAACACATGCGACCAGGACCTTACAAAACAACAGACGTTTCAAGTGTACAGTCCTCAAAGCTGCGTTTGTGTACACGTACCCTTGAACCTGTTTTGATTTCTGCTGATCCGTTGATTCTGAGCCAAGATTACACTGCTCAAGTGTTTGTCCCACAAAAACACTCAGAGTGTGCGTTAAAGCACACAGTTTGTAACACGGAGTTGACCCGGAGAAAAGTGCCTTGTTTGAAAGTTTGTAGTGTTTTGATGTTGAAAGTACGAGTTAATGCTTACATGGTTCAATTCCGATATTTATAGCACACTATGTTGACTTACTGTGAGTAATAACGCTGTTTTAAAACTGTTAATTGACAAGTTTTCAAGTTTTGCTAGCATGTCATCCACCTGTACAATACACTGAGTTAAAGACTAACTTTCTAGCTATGGCAGGTGTAACAGTAGTTTGGCCCTCTACCAAAGTCATTCTCCGAACAAATCTCACAAGGGGCCCGAAATCGCTGCGACACCGGTTCACACAACATGGCGATAGAGAACATATATATCATGTTATGCGAATCATACAATAGAGGACTATGATTATCCACAGAAGTTCCTAAAGCGTGTAGAGGACTTGGAACAGATGTCCTCAATCAGGCGAAATGCGAAAACCACATCTTTTAAAGTGAAATTCTTACAAATCACTTACAATGAGCGTAACATGATGTTTTACGTCAATTGTATGGGGAACTCGCAAATCTTACATACCCCTTAATGATACCCCTATCAATATGTTTCACAGCTAAGTAGGATGAATGAACTACAAATACACGCTTGGATAGCTAGACTAAGGTGGGAAGATTACCATTGGGAAAGGATCCGTGCAGTTGCATGTTGTCTGGCTGATATGCGCGACAGGTAATCCATATACATGTGCTCATGCGTGCGACTTCTACACTCTGTTCATTTGTCTACGTCCGTGTCTTCAAAGTTGTACTTTGTGGGACAAGTTTAAGATATATGAATTAACAATTACTACGACTAACCTATTCGTCATACTATGGCATAACCATGTTAATTAAGGGTTAATGTCCCGCCCCGAGGTGAATATGGTGTGATAAAGCCTTGTCAGTTGCTATAACCACCGAATAAAGCCACCAAGTGAGCGCAGCGAACGAGGTGGCTTTATGAGGTGGTTATAGCAACTGACAAGGCTTTATCACACCATATTCACCGAGAAAGGGCGGGCCATTATAATTAACGCTATTATCATATAGCTTACACGATAGCCTATCCAAACTAATGCAGTGAAGAGTGACACAATGTACTTGCACATGCTGAATAGAACATAGAATATTTGTTCCATCTGGAGTCACCTGAGGTCACTGGGAGGTTCATGTTCTATGGCCTTCTATCTGGGTCACAGGCAGGGAACAGGTGTTCTTATGGGAGTCATTGGAACACAACTTAAGTTATTTTTGGATTTTTTAGAAGTAGAGCCGTGTTCTATTGGGTCACCTGAGGTCATATGCGGGTGATTATTCATTTTGTTTAATGTATGGATTTGGATGAATAAATACCCGATTTTGACTCTATTTGTGACATTACGGCGACATAAAGAATGTGGAATGGAGCCTTCTGATTGGTCAACGTCACCCGGCTATATGATAAAAGCATTTATTGCATACCCCAAAACTAACTGTAAGTGACGTGCATGATCAGACGTTGAAGATAAACCAAGGTCCCTAACTTATTGTAAGATCCCATATTCATCAACATAATGAGGTAATCATATACTTTTATTGAGTTTTAAGCACATTCTTCAGCCCTCCTCAAGATGAATAGACACGTGACATATACACATGACGTAGTGGGTCATTTATCCTGAGGACGGCTTTACTAGAAACTAGAATCGGATTAATTAAGGTTTAGCACTTCTTACCACCTTTACGCTGCAACTCATTTCGTTTACGAAACAGGTGACTTTTGTTGGTTACGAGTTCATCCAAAACTGCACTCTATAGGATTGCCACGTGTCATTGGACCATGAAATAACGTAATTATGTTGAATTTCTGCAGGACCCTACTGTAACCAGTCGTGGGACTCGCTGATCTGTTGGCCCTACAGCACTCCTAACCGGTCCGTCAGGGTGAAGTGTCCGAAATACGTGCACGACTTCAACCACAGAGGTAAGTCTCAGCCAATCAACCAACCAACCAACCAATCAATCAATCAATCAAAATGACTAATAAACTGGTGGACGCACCAACCGCTAAGTATCTGATACCAGCCCAGAAAAGAACAAGAAACAGTCATGCCTTCAAATATCAGAGTTACATGTATCAACCAAGAATTGAGGTATGCAAAAACTCGTATTTCCCCAGAACTATCGTAGACTGGAACTCGTTGCCACCAAGCACAGTTGGGGTATCATCACTAGAAAGCTTTAAACAACTCCTGCAATCAAATGTGCAAAGATTGAGTGTAACAAGCCGTTCGGTGTGATATAGCTAGCTGCCGCCGCACCGCGTGCCTGCGAAGCTGGTGTGTTACGCCGAAGGGCGGTTATACCGGCTATACCGATACAGATACAGAATACAGAATCAATCAACCAATTAACCATCCAACCATCCAACCAACCAACCAACCAACCAACCAACCAACCACCTCGTCAGAAGAATCAACAACTCATTTTGACAATCCTTCAGCACAATACGCTAGTATAAGTGGAAGTAAGTGGTCGGTATATTGAGGAATACCACCGATGCAGATTACGATGTATACGTAAGACTCTCACGACCAGATGAGATGATGATGATATGGAGGAAGTCAGTGGTTTAATACCCGAATAAATTACATCATACTATCCCCTCCACAGTTCCAATGCATTCACAAAAACCCCAAACACGTCACGAAAGTCTTTGAACTCGAAAGTCACACAAAAACCAAAAATAATTCCTGGAACTCTGAAATCTCCGAATGCCTGTTGTCAATCGTTTATAGTCACGTGCATAATAAAGACCTACGGCGCAGTTAACATCGAATAGAAATGCATACGTCGAACCAAAGAGATAAACTTCATCCGAAAAATCCGCGCCAGCCTGTCAGATTCAAGGATAACACGCTTATAAAAAGTTCTGCTGTGCTAATATTCCATAGGGGTATAGACTATTGGAACACTTCACATTCTGGACAGGGGTGAATTAAGAACAATCCATTTGTGCGGGAGGAAGATAGATCCATTTTTGGTGCGGGGGATGTGATGAAGCCATCTGCTGCATTTGCACCCGAGCAAATGTCGGCCTTTCTAGTAGTACGATCGTAAACAGAAGGCATGTCTGTCACTGTCGTGCATTTGTCGTACAGAATTGCTACAAGCGTTTATGGTCACGTACATGACAAAGACCTACGGCGCAGTTTACGACGTACAGAAATGCAGACGTCGAACCAAAGAGATAAACTTTATCCGAAAAATCCGCGCCAGCCTGTCAGATTCAAGGATAACACGCTTATGAATCCTTTTTGCGATGCAAATGTAGATAAGTTGCCGATGATACACAGCGATGGCTTGTGCTGGATGAATGTTCTCCATCCATCAATGCCGTGTAAGACAGGTTCTATTGGCGATCGTAAATCTACGGTTGGGTACTAACTAAAGCTCCTTGAGCGGTCACTATGAGTGAGAAGATCCCGGGCCATAGAAGATCCAATTCCCGACCCACGGACCCGAATACGTTCGGAAATACTAGTAGTCTCCGTAATTTCTCCAGTGCTAGAGTTTGATTTGTCCTTGGAGATGATTGGTTTTGAAAATGTTTAAAAGTAGATATCTAACCTTCATCAACCGACCAACCAACCAATAACGCCATCAAAAGAATCTACTCATCGGCACCCGTGTCAGCAATATGCTGATTCAAGATTCGGAGAGTCTGTCAGATCCAAGGATAACACGTTCACAAATTCGTTCTGCGATGCAAAAGTTGCCGGTGATACACGGCGATGGATTCTGTTGGATGAATTTTCTCCATCCGTCTATGCCGTATAAGACAGGTTCTATTGGCGATAGTAAATTCACGGATGGGCACTAACTAAAGCTCCGTGAGCGGTCACTATGAGTTACGGTTAGCCGTGGCACTTCAGGGCTCGGTATCAATTTTTCTGCATATATGGCCACTACTCTCCAAGCTGGGGTTTGGTTTTGGGTTATTTTTGGCGTGCTTTTAGGCTGTTTTATCGGGGTTTACTTTTTGCACTGGAATTTTTCCACCAACTCTTTCCAATTCCAGTGCAAAAAAGATACCCCGATAAAAAGGCCTAAAACACGCCAAAAATAACCCAAAACCAAACCTCTGCCTATAGAGTGCATATCTACAAGTACGTAAATTTAGAATCGCCTGCATCAGACAAGTTCAGACTTAAATAAGTTTGACAGACTTTGAACATTTCATAATTAGAGTAATATTAAATTCTGCCATGCATGAATACATGTAGAAATTTCATAACTCTTTTGGATGCGTTCCATACCATGGATACCCCTTGGGGCTCCCAGAAACTCCTTTGGGGCTTTGGTGTATGATACAAAGAATTTTAATTCACACAATAAGCTCGCTGCACGCATCTTGATAAAACATAATGACTCATCTTTTACCGAGACATTGGATTTAGTTGTCTGTATTGTTCGTATAATTACATCAAGTTATACAGAGTTACGCTTAGATATTGATTGCATGCACAGTGCTAATCCCAAGAAGGCAGTCAAGTAAATGAGAAGCTGCATAGATTTTTTTCTTCAGTGATTCCTAGAGGATGGCAGATTCTAAAGCAATTAGAACAGATAAATCCAACTAGTACAAGCTGTGCATATAAAGTTCCGCTAGGGATCAGAAGAATTCGTAATAACGTCCAATTCCACTTAACTGTAATGGATTCATTTTGAGAATGTTAATCAAAAGAGGAACTCATTTCTAAAGATGTCTCTCTTGTGTGCTCCCACGAGTATGGTGTAGCTTCAAAGCGATCGCTTTAAAGGACGTTTGTTTGAAGTATCTGTAGATACATTTTATCGAAATTGGATTGGTTCTGAAATGACATTTTTCATTACTTACATCAATGAAAAGTGGCCAGGCTGCTGATTTGACCATCTCATGAATAAACAAAGGCTAAAACTAATATTTATCATATATACAGCACTTGAATAAAAATAGGATCCAGATTTCGATTGAAAGCTCATATTTGTTGGTAGAATCTATAGTTGTTCCAACACAAAGTCAAAAAGACGTAAATTTTCGGTCGATCTCGTCAACCTTCTCTGAACCGTGACGGTGGTAGTTAGAACTCTACAATCAAGGATGCAGATTTGTATGCACCATGCGGTACGCTGCAACCCAAATGGACGTTGTATAATAGCCACGAGTACATCCGTCATCGTTTGCAGGCGGGTCAAACGATTTGACTCCGAGCAAAAGTGTGACAAATGGCCTCGCGGTAAACAGCCTTAAAACGTGACCTGAGCGAGGTCCCGGCACAAGAAGACATAAAACGTACGGTTGGTTTTCAAATGCCAAGACGATTTCCCCATCCAAAAGTAAAGTATTACGATAATGAATTGAACTTTTTTGAACTTCCTTGCAAACTTGGCACATCCGAGTAACCACCAAAATAGCGTGCCCACTACATTTCAGATTGTGGGCCCAATATAGACCTTTACGAAAGTTACGAGACCTTTACTTAAATCCCTGCATTACGACAACTCCGGATTATCTCAGACAAACTTCAGAAAACATAAACACAACCGCATTCCTTTGCAACAAAGAATTTGTCATTATTGTAAGCTAGCATGATGGAAGACCAGCGTTATTTCGTTGTGGACTGTTCCCTTGCTGGCTTAAACCGCCAATATCATCGAAATTCCAAAAATTCTTATCTTTGGTCTAGGGAGAAGCGAGAAGAAGCTGAACCTGTGCATATCAGTGTACCATAAGATGTAGTAAGATACCAGACGTATATCACTGTATATTGCATATAACAATATCACCATAACCTGTACTTAGCTCACAAGAGTATGAATACACAACAAAAGGTCCTTCATTCATCAGTGTGTTTTCAACACCTCCCCGCTTAATCAACCCATGATGAATTACACCAAGCAGACTATAATGACCGTTAATGAGAAAATCAGCAGCCCGGGAAAGAATTCAGACGACGTCTCTGTGTTGATCAGGCATAGCTTGATGGTGCCAGCGTGGCTAATGAAGCGGTCTTCGCAGGGCAATTTATGAGGCCGAAAATAGCAAAGGCATTTCCTCCCACCCATCCGTTAATCGTTAAGCCGGTCTGTGTGCTTCACGGGGATGTTTTCTCTTGACCGTGACCTTTTGGTGCTCGGAAACTTTCCTCCAAAGATCTATAGATCAAACGTAACTTCCTAATGTGCCTCTTGGTGATCTTGCTAAAGCCTAAAGCAGCATTTAAATGCATGTCTACGATGTAACTATGACAGATTCAAAAGCTGTACTGTCCTCGAATACAATAGAGTTATGGGTGCCTGGAAACTTTCCTCCAAAGATCTATAGATCAATCGTAACGTCCTAATGTGCCTCTTGGTGGTGATCTCTCTAAAGCCTAAAGCAGCACTTAAACGCAAAGCTGAATGTTAGATGTCTACGGTGTAACTGTGACAGATTCAAAAGCAGTAACTGTCCTTGAATACAATAGAGTCATGGGTGGCTGAAAACTTTCCTCAAGATCTATAGATCAAACGTAACTTTCTAATGTGCCTCGTGGTGGTGATCTCGCTAAAGCCTAAAGCACGCTATCAGCACTTAAACGCAAAGCTGAAAGTAAAATGTATACGTCGTAACTGAGGCAGATTCAAAAACAGTACTGTCCTTGATTACAATAAAGTCATGGGTGCCTGGAAACTTTCCTCCAAAGATCTATAGATCAAACGTAACTTCCTAATGTGCCTCTTGGTGGTGATCTCGCTAAAGCCTAAAGCAGCACTTAAACGCAACGCTGAAAATGATATTTCTACGCTATAACTGTGACAGATTCGAAGACAGTACTGTCTTTAAATACAGTAGAGTCATTGGTGCCCGGAACCTTTCCTCCAAAGATCTATAGATCAAACGTAACTTCCTAATGTGCCTCTTGGTGATCTAGCTAAAGCCTAAAACAGCACTTAAACGCAAACTGAAAGTAAGATATATACTATATATGTAACTGTGGCTGATTCGAAGGCAGTACTGCCCTTGAATACAATAGAGTCACACGTACAATAAAGTGCTATTCACTGTCTAATACATGCTTTATTATTAGAAAAACTTTCGAAACATAATCAGCCCCAGTCTATTCGGTATCACTATATCAAATACCTCATAATTTTCTACCCCTTTTTTCTTTAGAATTTATGATGTTAACTTTTATTCTATACCTTTCTTCTTGATTCTATCTTTAATAGATAAATATATATTGTATCACCTACAACTGTCGTGCAAGAAAGTGCTATTCACTGTCTATACATTTGCTCTTGATCTATGTTTAACAGTTATTGCATATTGGTCCTTTGTTTTTGTTCTATGATTGATAGCTGTTGCCATACATATACATTGTATCAAGTACAATTGTTGTCTAATAACACATGATTAGCCCAACTCTAATGTAACACTATTTTAGATACTTCATAAGATGCTGGCACTTGTTGTTTACCTTTTTTCTTTTTCTATGTTTAATATTTGTTGCAGTTGTGCAATAAAGTAAATCTAATATCTTCCCTTTGTGATCCCTTCAGGCTATGCCTTCCGTGAGTGCGGCCCGGACGGAAACTGGCTGGTCAGCCCCCACACCAACAAGACCTACGCCAACTACACGGAATGCAGCAAGTACTTACCGGAGTTAACAACTCTTATAAACGTAAGAACAAATGCTTTACTCTTTAATGCCTTGGGGGTGGGGGTCTTATGAAACCAAAAGAAAGTAGGCCAATCTACAATGTGTCTATTTTCAGCTATTGGACATTACAGTCATTAATGTTTTGTTTACTACAATTGCGTAGAGCAATGTCGACATTTTTAATCTGAAATCATTTCTGAAATTACTACATGTTTTCCAATATTCTGTGAAGCAAGCTGAGCGGACTATAAGAGAGAAATAGCCGGAATACTAGTAACTCTTTTGTTTAAACGTTATACTATTAGATATAATCTCCGAACCAAGAGATATGGTTTCGTTGTATCGTATAGCTCAAATGTCTTGTCTTTCGTATATTATGATAATATACCTTCAGTTGTTATGTTTATGTGTTTATTACGTGCATTTGTTACTGTAACTGCATACAGTGTCATCTAATATATATAGTCGCATACTAACAGCTTTTGTTCATATTTGAGTACGCTGCTTTCCGTTTCACATGATAAGCTTACTAACAAGCTTAACTCTACACAAATTTCATCATAATTTTCCACAGCTGCTGCTTTGGACTGAGATACGGATTTAAGTGTGAAGGAAAATATTAGATTAGTCTAATTATATGATTCCTTTCTCAGCATATATATTTTTCCTCACCGGGACTTAAATCTGTGTATTGGTGGGTAGAGGTATTAAGTATTCTATAGTAAATCGACATGGTATGCCTGAATGTCTGAATACATTGACTCACTTCTTTAGATGGTATTAACATCTGTTGCTGTTATAAATGTTCAAAATGCAAAATGTCCACTCTACCTGCGTGTATATGCGGTGTATTGGGTACAGTGTTGCAATTTTATGTTGGTTTGCAACTGGTTAACAAGCGATTCTTTACCCCCTACTCCTGCTATCCCTTGCCCTTTGAGCATCTTTGTAGAAATGACCTTAACAGGGCTCGAAATTCATTTCTGGGAATAGGTGCACTGGTGCACCCAACTTAAAAAACTGGGTGCACCATATAGAATTTTAGCAAAACTAGTTATGTTTCATTTATAAAGAAAAATACTACAACAAGGATTTTCTTCTTTTTCTGACACTTAGATGTCAACAATATGCTGTTTTACTACAGTAACTATTATACATTTAACATATTTACAGAGGTAAACCTACAAAAATGATTGGGTGCACTGGTGCACCTACGGAAAATAATTGGGTGCACAGCTCCAAATTTGAGTGCACTACGGTGCACATGCACCCAGTATTTCGAGCCCTGCCTTCGTTAATGTAGGTGCTTAAGGCTTTATTTACGTTTTCCTTTTTCTACAACACTCTTGCTACTCTGCCTATCTCGGAATGGTAGGAAACGTACGGGGTAAGTTTTGGGAAGTGTGGCAGTGTCCCCAACCGTTCGTGTGATCACCTGACCAACCACGCATTGCCTTCTGGGTACTACATGTTCCTCATCACGTGATCTCTCTCATCCATTCGTGTTGGACCTACTTCCCCTCGAACCCTGCTCAATCAAATATGGCGCCCGTTAAACGTCGGTTCAGCCTCACAGCTTTTGGAACTGGATTTTTTGTGCCCTTGTGTCCAGATTTTTGATGGATCCTTATTTTACGCCTGATTCTGTTGTTTGATGGCCCAATATAAATTTTCTGCTAACTTGAAGCATTTCTACTTCTTGTAAACGAAAGAGAATGATATATTTTGTAGTTAGAAAAAGAATTAACGATAAATTAATATAGTTCTCATAGACATAGGTTGACGTTGTCGTGACCAAATTAATGTTCTACCCATAGCCATTCGAAGAACAACTAGATAATGTAACGTTACGAGTTTTTGTCAATATCTTGAATATAGTACAACGTTTCGTGTCGCCAAGTCTGAGTAGATGCCTTCGGCCAGGTAGGAGCCGACCGTGGTAGTGGCCTTTTTTTACAGGGGGAACGTGTATTTTAAGATCATCCGTACATTTTTTTGCAGCGAGACCCTAGATACCTTTTTGTGGTGTATTCTATGCATTTAATCTTTTCTCAGCTATATTGTCATATAACCCTAGCTAGAGAACAGAATACTTTATACATAACTTCAATACTTGTACCGGTATTGTATCATATACCAGTAGGTTTAATCAAACAACGTAATAAACTATTGTAACAAGGTTTTTATCTTTTTGCCCAGGTTTTGTGTCTGTCTATGCTGACATCATTTCATACCTTACACATTACGTGATGCACAGTGTATTGCAACCCGGCGCTATCTACATTACCTAGTCTGCTTATAGATGTAGCACACCTTTTTGCCCCTTGGAAAACCTACCTTCGTGATTGTCAACGTTACACATGTACATGTGTGTGTTGGGGAGGACACTGCATCTATCTATATGCACAGATTTTCATGACACATTCATACATTTTTCGTACTCCCTGCGTTGTTGCACTTCTAGCGCTAGCTCTCTTTGACACTGCTGTTTCTATCACCCATATACGCGGCCCGGCACTCACTAACCATTGGTGTACTGCAACCCAATCATAAAGGGCGTTTGCAGTCACGTGATTCTGAAGTATCCGCCATGTTGGTACCAGACGCCATGTTGGATTTTGAAAGAAATGTCCGATGTAACATGTCAGAATTGACTCAAAGAATTGATTTCTATGTCTGCATTTTGTATAATTATATGTTTATTTGGAAAAAAAATACACTGACTCATCAGTGTCCTTGAATAATTTCGAACAATCGGCCGCCATCTTGGATCCACCTACTACACCAACATGGCGGCTATTTTGTATGACGTCACTGGCAAACACTATATAAATCTGTATGCTGTTTTAGCAGTATTGGAAAAATATTTTATGCCTCTATTTCCTATATCAACACATGTACGATGTATATAATGTCTAGTTTTTATTTAATACGCCTTACGTATTGTAGGAAAACTTGTAATGCTATTAGTATATCTATTAGGTTACGTTAAATTGATAATGGACTCTAACAGTTGTTTTGTAATTTGTTTTCAGCCTGACTCACTGTTTGAGAAGGTGACGAAGCTGTACACTGTGGGGTATTCCTTCTCCCTGGCGTCACTCACTGTAGCGCTGGCCATTCTTGTCTACTTCAAGTGAGTACGACATTTTTCGCTTTTCCCATAACCTTAACAAGATTGGCAATCCAAAAATTTATGGCGATGGTTTTTATAGTTCGCATAGATGTTCAACCCATGACCATTCGTAGTTCTTGTCAATATCTTACTGAATATAGTATTGTCTTGTCTGGTTAGTAAACGTATAATGTCGCGAAGTTACACCATGGCAATCTTGGTAGTGTTTTTTTTTATCTCTTGATGAATCTGTTGTGTGATATGTGATTTTTTTCTGTTCCCTGACGGTGTTTTATACGCGTAAAATATGCACAACTGTGTGGCCCAAGGGCTATAAAATAGGAAGATAGGCACAGCCTTATACACCGAAAGGTGTGGGAAAAAATCACTTGATAATCTTCTAAGTGGCAAAGCTTAACGCCAGAACTACTCCAAATACACCACTCACCGTTGTTATCGTTTATTTTTATCCGTCCCTTTGCGAACAGATAGATACTCTCTCTTTCGTGTTACTACTCACTAGGAGACTTTAAGCTACCATCTCAGGTTTCGTATTGTATTTTGCGAGCCTTTAAATAGCTGTGCCTTTAGAAAGTGAGATTTAGTGCTGGTGACAGCCCTAAGGATGCGTGCGAAAAGTGTTTCGCCGTTTACTGCACACAATACAGGCAAATGATGGTTATACAAGACGATAGAGGCAAAGAAAAGGCCGACCTACTTTGCCTCGAGATTAGCCCGTTTATCCTCTACGCCCGAACTGCGTTCATTTGCCAGAAACGACCTTTTAACACACCATGGGGGTAGAGTTTTTATAAAAGGAACCCTGTTCGTTTTGAGCTGACGTGGTCAGTGCAAAGCAAACTTTCTTTGAATAGTTGTTTTGCGGTCAGGCAAATTATCGGACTTACATGAGTACCTACAGAATGTTTTCTATGACTTCAACACCAAAGAAAAAGCTATAGCATCTTTCTATACAGTAAGCCCCCCCCCCTAAAAAAAGCCGCTAGGGGGCCTAAACCTGGGATACCATCCTGCTGTCCAACCACAAAACCATATTTATACACATATTTGGTACCGAAAGGTTACTTTATGCATATGAGGCAGGGAAAGGGTTAAGGAGTCAATACATTTTGCAAAATCCTTTTATTTTTATACAGACATTGATTTTGACATTGTCTTCCCCCCAGACGGCTCCACTGCACCCGTAACTTCATGCACATGCACCTATTCATGTCCGCGTCAGTTTTCTTATTAGAACTTTAGAACTATCGCAGACAGGAACTCGCTGCCACCATGTACAGTTAGGACATCATCGCTAAATAATGTTAGTAGTTAGACGTACAAAGGCTAGGTGTAACAAGTCGTTTGGTATAATATATCTAGCTGCCGCTGCGCCGCGTGCCTGCGAAGCTGGTATGTTGCGTCGAAGGGTGGTTTTACCGGCTATACAGATACAGATTCTACAAGTGTATTTCTAAAATCATTCTCTTTACTGACATTGGCTTTGACATTTCCAGACGGCTCCACTGCACCCGTAACTACGTGCACATGCACCTGTTCGTGTCCTTCATCCTCCGCGCCATCTTTGTTCTGGTGAAGGACGCCGTGCTGTACGCGGATGACGACATCGACGTCCACGCTGTAGACTCCACCCTGCCGGAACAGCTGGGGGGACCCTTCGACACCCGAGGACCGAGGAACTCGGTAAGAGAAAACGCATACACATTAAGCAATTTTTAAAAATTGAAACATACAATGACAAGATATTCTTTTAAACAAAGCCATGTTGTTAGCTTAATATTACATCTTTAAATATATTGTACGAAACGAAACTTTTAGATTACAAAATGTGCGACAACATTTAGAACAGTTGATGTAGGGGTAAGCCATAACACACCATGTATTTGTATGTATATTTGTATGTAAAATTTGAAATAAACGATTAAAAAAAATACAGTGACAAGACGTGGTGGCGACACACTCAAGTTACACTTTTATTCATGTCGCCACCAGACAATACGTGATACGAGCAAGCAAAGCCCAAATTTTCATACAGAAGTTGAATACAACAATCAATCAATAAACTAGTGAAACACATACATAAACACCGACAGGATCGATCAAGACACTACAAAAACGATTTGATTCCAAGAAAAATGTCTGCACGTGCAGCAGTATTTAAGTATTGTACATTGTTGACAGAAAAGAAGAACCTCTTAAAAACATTAAGCATTCATAGTTAAAGCGATATTATTTAACATTTTTGCGCCAAAACTGCACCTATAAGTAATTAAAAATTTTCTCATTTAGATTATCATTTTTGTTAGTACACCTGTAGTCATAATCTGTTAGAATAGACTATATTATTGTATTGATTACATTATCATTGTATCCATACATTGTACCCTGTGCAACTATCGTTGAAGTCGACTGCATGTTGTGAAAATAATGGTTTGACTAACAGCCGTAGATTTCTAACCCTAGTACTAACACTAAAATTTAATGCCAGGTACGTATGATAATCTTTGCATCAAGCATCGGATGCCAAAATCAACCATTACCAGATTTACCTGTTATTTATCACCATTGTTAAATACTGGCCACTTTTTGTACAGCATAATATACAATCCCTAGCATGAGACATACATGTACTAACATGATAAGATTTGTCTACGGTGCCTTGTCTCTTTTTTCCTTGTTCTGCCCGCCTCAAAGACGGACGAAGAACTCAACAAATTTTTTGTGGATGGGAAGTACCCGGTGAGATCCAGCACCTAACTACTTGCACGTGTACACACTGCGCGTTACTCTCTTCAAGAAGTGGCGGCCATCTTGGTGTCCCAATTTGCATATCACTGGATGACAGCTCAATCGTACACAGAGATTTATGTCTTGTTTAGAATTAAAACTTTTGATCCAACACAAAAAGTTTTCTCACCTAGAGCTTTCGACCAGTCACTCTGGTCTTCCTCAGTAGCCTGCTGACCCAGTGAGGCTTGTCACATGGCTTCTTTGAAGAGTGACGTCAACACTGGGTCAAAGGTATCTGGTAGACGATGTCGGCCCCCGTCGCGGTTAAGTGAAGGGTGATGGGCCTGATGTAAATATCTTCTTTAACCCCTCTCAGGAAATAGTCTTGGTCAGTGTCCATTTTTTTTACAGTGTCCACTGAAACAAAATGTCCAGGTGACTCTATGTGGTTTATCCTTTTGATTTTTGAGATGCAGGCACGTACATGTAATACTAATAGTACGTGGTTGAGGCAGGTTAGATGATATTTAGATTTGCGAAAACGTTTGAGCTTTGATTCAGTGACATGCAAAAATGGGACACCAACATGGCGGCGACACATGACGTCACTTATGACGTCACGTCTTACTCCGAAGAGGGTGATGACGCGTTGCTATGACTGTCGTGCTGGGTCGAATTGACTGTCATACCATCTGTACATTTGTGAATAGTTTCATGGCAGTATGTTTCATCTTCAACTCACCAACATTGTATCACTACCATCCTTTTGCATTGCACTATGGCACCACATAACTCATTTCTCATCTGTGTGTCTAAAAGCATGACTCCACATTTCACAACGGAACTGCGATCGTCATGCCCGTAGCCAGGGGGGTTTGGAAGAACCCCCCCCCCCCACAAGGCTCAAAGATCCAATTTTTGGTCCACTTTTTATCTAAAGGTCCAAGATTTCTCTTTAGATTGACTGATTCACCAGCGGGCTTGGAATCGTATAAAAACTGACTACTTTGTCATTGAATAAAAGTTATCTCTGTTTTTTTTTTCTTTGAAATGCTCTCAAAAACGCAGGAAATGCCTTTTCAGAAGGTTCAGTTT
>NW_017804043.1:492343-506742 GCF_001625305.1 Branchiostoma belcheri
AGTGGGAAGAAACCCCCCCCCCATTCAAAATCCTGGCTACGGGCATGATCGAGTGCTGATACTTGTATGTGCAACCGATGGAGAATTGTTCGTCTATATAACATATATGCCCGTCTGTCGGTCGGTCGACTAATATATGCCATTGTATTGGTACAAGATTGATGTGTTGGATCGCATTCACCGCAAACTTTCCTCAGCAGGTTTCACCATCATAGCATTATATGACCCACCTTTTAAACAAGCAGTAACAGTGATAGCAAACAGCACGTATTATCATGGAACGCTGAGACTTGTATATATCCGATTTGTATATATATATATATATAATGTAGGTTTTAAAATCACTTCCCTTATTACTTTTAATGTGGTCAAGTAAGTACTTTTTAGTGTTTTTTTTTTAAATCTGTCATTACTGTAAAACACGCAATTCAGCCTGTGGCTGCCATGTGTTTTTGACGATTAAACCTTTCATTCATTCAAGCATCCGCAAGTGAAGGAAAACCCCGTATACCTCGTAATCGTAAACAATGAGCATGATAGTATCTCTCAGTCTTCCCGGTTTCTAGAGGCTTCACAGGAATTTCTGTAATGGCCACAGGAATATGTCGTCAATATCTCTTGTAGATAATGAAAATTGAACTGTTTTCCAATTCAAACTCAAGACATGAAAATAACTCACCAGAAAGATCTCTTGTAGATTTAAAGATAGAAAGAACGTCGTACTTTTAGATAAATGAATGAAAGACCCTTATTGTAAAATTTATGACGAGCTAGATAAACTTAATGTAGATAATGAATTTTAAATTCCGTACATTTTTGTCATGTTCCTCTTGCCATTTTCAGTGGACGTGTAAGCTGGCCATGTCACTGTTCATGTACTTTATGGCCACCAACTACTACTGGGTCCTGGTGGAGGGACTGTACCTTCACAATCTCATCTTCATCTCCGTCTTCTCCGAAAAGAAGTTCTTGCGATGGTTCATCGCTATTGGATGGGGTACGTGGTATTAAACAGTAGATGATAGGTAGTATATAGTATTGTTGTAATTATATATACTCCTAGCATCTAGCATTAGAATATAGCGTTCCAGTATGCAATACACATGTTTTTGTTTTTATCCTTTCGACCACATTTGGTCACATTCTTGCATTTAGCCCATCTGGGCAAGAACATGCAATAAAAATTCATTTATTACATGTTTTTACCCACATTTCATATCAATAAAGCAGGCAAATGCTGACAGCCGTTGATTGAATAGCAATGCTCTTTATTCACAACCATAAAAGCCAGTTTTGATGACCGTCGATCATTTTAATTAGGGCTAATTAACAGATTCCCTGTGCTCTCACCTAGCTCCAGTACACGGTAAATCAGTCATATTACTATCCCTGATGAAGATGACAGACGTTCATCGAAACGTCGGCTCTTGTTAAACAAGTTGTAGTGAAGAAAGATATTCGCTATTCAATCATTCAGCGACCTGTTTGAATTTCAATGAATTTTATTTCACATATACACAGCATTTTTGTTTTCTACCAACGGGCTTTTAAGTACTTGCAATTGCACGGTATCCTTTAAAATGAGAATTAAGGATTATAATAGAGTCAGAAGATGATTGAGATGACTGAAATGCAAATGATGACACGAGCACTGCTATGAAACCAAGTGAAAACCCATCGGCAAAATTGATATCATCTTTATTACAAAATCCCCATTAGGATTTGCTCATCAAATATCACGGCATGCCTATCTAACCGCTCAACGAAAGTGGCACCGCAATAAAAGATAATAGAGTACCATTCGATATCATTGAAATTTATATTACCTTGCTCTTAATAGCCAAGAGTAGAATTCTAAGAGAACGTAATATTCAGCTAATACTTAACACTTACTTTATTACCGTAGATGGGTTCAATGCATTTTACATTAATACCCACTTAGTTTAAGTGAAGAAGTGTGTATTAGTGTCTAAGAGTGCGGGCACTAATGGATACTTTCTGTCGAACGTAAATTTAAAGATCTATTATCTGCATCAGATTGTGCGACGCAGTCTGCAATTTATGACAGAATTCGGAATGATATCTAAGGCAGAGCGCTTCAAGATACCATCTGAATGATTTATATAACGTTACATTAAAGCACTCAAGATTGTTAAGATGATTGTATGATACAGTTTGATCGTAAATTTGGTGAGATAATAGATAATGACTTTATTTCACAACAATTGTATGAGGAACAGCGTATGACAATTTTTGTCACTGCAAACAGCAATTTCTTGAGCTTAACTGAACTGCTCTATAAGAGACTACAATGGCAGAATTTACTTTTACAATCTTTTCATAACTTTCAGTAGGTTCATATTATACACCAGTATGTCAAACTATCTAATGTATATAGAACTAACACGTTTTGATTTTGATTTTTATGTGTCTTTTTTCAGGTTTTCCTCTGACGTTTGTTATCCCTTGGGTGCTGGCTCGGGCCTACCTGGACAATATCGGGTAAATTGAGTTTTTTTAAATCTTTTTTACTTTATTCTATCATAAGCCACTATATCTTATGATAAATTGGCTCAAATTATCTTCATATCTCCCTATCGTATGATATAGTGCCTTATAATACCTTCATATGTCCCAATCTTATGATATAATGGCTTATGATAGCTTCATATGCCCGTATCTATCGCCATTCAATCAGCTATATCAGTATAATTAACCGTAATAGCCGGTGGTCCAAAGGCGCCCATCTCCGGTTGCTGATATGTGGAGTTGATTTCAACAGACCTAGTTTGTTTGTTTGTTTGTTTGTTTGTTTATAGACCTAGTGCTGGGCGAGTTTGACATACTTCCAAATCAGATACTACAGAATGTAGCTGAACTTTTCCCCATCAAAACTATCGCGATGTAGCCTGGATGCCATACCCACAGCACGCCAGGCTATACCAGTTTCGTCAGCTTTACCCATATATATGTCCCTACCCCGAGTTCGCCAGCGTTCTAAGATACGCGGGGACTGTGGAAGTATTCCTTGGAGACATGTTGGCCCTGGAGCCTAGGAGCTGGTCTGTGTAGGCCCTGGAGCCGAGGAACCGGTCTGTGTAGGCCCTGGAGCCGAGGAGCTGGCCTGTGTAGGTCCTGGAGCCGAGGAGCTGTGTTGGCCATGGGAATAATCTGGCATCTATGCTAGCATGCTACCCCCGGAGCCGAAGAGGGCCCTGGAGCAGAGGAATTGGCCTGTGTTGGCCCTGAAAGCAGTATGTCACCCAGGCTAACTGAGGGGGCTGTGGTAGAATTCCTTGGGGGCATGTTAGCCCTGGAGCCGAGGAGCTGGTATGTGTAGGCCCTAGAAACAGTCTGGCATCCAGGCTAGCATGTTATCCGTGGAGCCGAGGAGCTGGCCTATGTAGGACCTGGAAACAGTCTGGCATCCAGGCTAGCATGTTATCCATGGAGCCGAGGAGCTGGTCTGTGTATGTTCCAGAAACAGTCTACCATCCAGGCAAATCGTTGTGACTTGGGTGTCGATAGGAACGTACAAGCCAGTCAAAGCTGTTTTTCTGTTTGTCACATATGGCGCCGTGTAGGGGTGCCAGAGAGTCAGGTTCGACGCACTGCTCAATAATTCAACTACAAGAAAACCTGATGACCCATCCATCACCCATGGGTCACTTCTCTAAGGGAAAGGACGCGTTATTAAATGGGGTATTAGGTTTGAGATATGGCTGTAGTGTGACTTCTAAGCCAAAAACTAGTTACTCAAGCAACTGGATATGATTTTGGAAACGGTCAGACGTTTCAGGTAGCTACCTTGACCTTAAGAGACTGCAGGAGAAATGCAGGTTTAGAAGCACGAACTATTGATTGTTAACTATCTAAGACAAAAAATTGTGACTCCTTAGCTCTAAAATTCCACAGACTTAGGGTAAAAAGATACAGTGAGTGTGTATAATTAATAAAACATTTACGAGAAGTATTCGTCATAGTCCAAAATCAAACAAAATGTACATAATTTGAACACACAACTAGGTTGAACGTAAGTATACAACCAAGCAAATCAATTTTCTACTATTTCGTATGCCTATCTCTTCTTTTCTGTTTCGATCAATAATACGATATTATACACCATTTGGTAGGTACAATGTTCCTCTGTAATGCTTGAACGTCAAAGTCAACTGTAATAAAATAGATGGACGCAATTTCATGGCGGCTGGCTTTTGGCAAAGAGATAGATGTTGCTTTTAACGACTTAGACCATGACTAATCCTATATGACAATGACAAAAAGTCTCGCAATGTAATAGTCCATATAAAAGCCTTTTAATGTGATATGTGACCAAAGAGTGTGACTAAATCATACTCTAGGCGTTTTTCACGGATATAGTAAAAAAATTATACACGTTTGTTTCATGTGTAATTATGGAAATAGTCACCTTTAGATGACCTCGACAGTACATCATATGTAGCTATGTTACTCTTTAATTCATTTAATGTCGTTGTAGGTTTGCGATTCTCAATCTGTAATAGCTGAATCATTGAAACACTTATTTGATGTTTTAGCTATTTGAATGGGATTTTGCTCTCTTTCAATAGTCGTTTTATTTGAAATATGCCATGGCCCTACTGTTACATTCCCTCTGCTATTTTGAAAGTTTCAAAATGGCGGTGGGCCGTGAAACTAGTTGAACATACATACATACATACATACATAAATACATACTTTACTGGCACAATATTGGCTAAAAAAAAGTGACGGCATATGATATGGAAACTTAACTAAAAACTTTTCCTGTATTTTCTGTTCCACCTTAGGTGCTGGGACTACAGCGAACCGACAACGGGATACCTGTGGATCTACCGGGGACCAATCGTGGCCGCCATCTTGGTCAGTTACACTGTTTGTATAGTTTAGGCCATACGCACATATTAGAAATGCTCTTTTGGCAAAGGCACTTAGAGGGGCAAAAGTACAGACCTACGTATCTCTGAACTAGCCTAACAGCGATCCAAGTCTACTGTATGTCATTGAAATGCATATATCCAGTTTGCCCGCAAGAACTGGCCTCAGCTTTCGAAAAGTGTCGTCTTTAGTGCAGTAGATTTATCTACTGTGCGCTTATCTAATGGGGGTAGCGGGTTAGGGTATATATCTAGACAGTCTAACGTCATTCCTATTCTTACTAAGGCCATGTTGATTTGATTATATGGATGACATCCGCGCGCGCATGAAATTTTGAAAAAAACGTTTTCAACCATACTGTAAGTCGTACAAACCAGTTGCAACATGAGCAAATATATACCGTACGTTGGACAAAAAAAATATTGGAAAAAGATAGAAATGTCGTCGTAGAATGAGCTGAACCAGATGCAGACGTCTGTCACCATGGTAACTAGTGTTGGGTTGCATCATGTTGCAATTTTATAGCAGGAGGGATTTAGACTCCTGTTACCATATACATGAATGTATTTGATTTGAGTAAGAATTTACAGAGCAGGCCATATGCGAAGGTAAACATCATGCAGTTGCTTTGCTAATGTTACCTTTCTAGTTCAGATTGTACCAGATATAGAAACAGCAATGGGTCTTGGACAGAGTCGAATCTGAGTTTCTAAATGCTCTTCTCTTTTCTGCAGATCAACTTCCTGCTGTTTGTCAACATCCTGCGGATCGTGGTGCAGAAACTGCGCATGACCGTTTCGGTCGGGGCCGACCAGTGAGTGGGATCCTTATACTCCTGTCATATGCAATATGGATGATTGAATGAATGCATGAATGAATTCATGAAAGAGTGAACGAACGAATGTTTAAGTGAACAAACCAGTGAGTGGAGGAATAAATGAATGGATAGATGAATGAATGTATGGATAGTTAGATAAATGACTGGAGGTAGAGAAGGAGAAAAAACGGATGAAAGGAGGGAAAGAAGGAACAAAAAGAACGAAAAAAGCAACGAATGACTAGATGAAGGGAAAAGGGGATAAATCAATGAAAGAGCGGCAAAATGAACGAATGAAGGAAATAACGAAGGAACAAATGAATAAATGTAAGTATCAACGAAGGAATCTTTCTTTTGACGTTATCTATATTTAGGATAACTTAACCTAAAAAGGACAGGAAAGTAACATGCATCCGAATGTTTTAGTCTATCATGACTCAACAGATAGCAGGCCAGCATTGGCAGCCCTTTACCTAAAATGACAATCTCCAATTGCCGGCTTAAAAGTGGTTAGCTACTTAGTCACATCCTGTCGCCCAGTGACACTAAAACACTTTGTCTGGTGTCCAATCTTCTGACAAGTACAGTTTGCTTTGACTGCTGTGCACAAAAGAGGTGAAATCGCAGAGTGGAACTCGCTGTCACCAAGTACAGTGGGATCATCATCATTAGACAGCTTTAAACTATGTTTAGTGCCAGATGTTCAAGGGTTAGGTGTAACAAGGCGTTCGGTGCAATGTAGCCAACTGCCGCCTCGCCGCCTTCCTGCTGGTGTGTTACGCCGAAGGACGGTTATACCGGCTATACCAATAAAGATACAGAAATAGCACAGGCAATAGCAATGGGAAATTTCAGGAATTTAAAAAAGGCTTGTGTAACCTATATTATATATCTAATTTCTGTTTTGATGAGTTGCAGCCGACCGATGATGATGATGACTATTTTCGTGCAAGTTTTTATAGCGTGACTTTATTTGTTTTCATAGGGTATTGGGGTTTTATTATTTGTTTTTATTCTAATTGTTTGTTATTTATGATCAGATATCAGCTTCTGTTGATCTATATATATATATATATACATGTACTTGATCTATATTCTGTTTCTTTTATGTGTGTTTCTTTGGTATATGTGAATATTTGGGTATTTTTTCGTAGTCCACATATAATGTGCTAAATATATGGTAAAACTGGGATAAAAATGCATTTAAAAACGTTGCAAGATTACAGATGGGGCCCTGTGTAGTGTTGTTTTTTAAACACTCCGTTACAGTAATGTGAAGCGGTTACTTCTGAGGTCAGTTTTGTTTGTGCTACGAATACCGAGCCGTTTGGTTGGTAGTCCTGACTCCAACCTTTGACCTACAGAGTGCTTTATATTTTGGAAATCTGATGGTGTGTTTTACCGACAGGAAGGAAAGATGTTTAGTTTGGAGACGCTTTGGTGATTCTTTAAAACGAGAATAGATGGGCTAGGAGTGAGAAAATACACAAGTCGTTTAGAAATTATGATTCTAGCGCTAATAAACAGACTATTTGACAAGATTTTACAAATAAAATCGGTATAGATTTGCTTGTTTTCCTCTTGGAAGATTCAAAGTGACCGAGACCATCTTGGAAAATTCACTCAAAGAACATAAACAGCTGGGGAAGATATATCGATCTGTCAGGGTGACAAGAAACACTCTTGTGAGGAGGCGGAAGGAGTGGGCGATGGGGGGAAGTTGCAGGTGGATTTTGAGATAAACGAACTGATATCGTCTACTGTGCAGTGTGGTTTGGCACCGTCTCAAAACTTCTTCCCCCTTTTTTTCCAGGAGAAAGCGGTTCTGTTGCTGCCGCTGGCCGAGAGGTGTGAACTGGTGAGCTTGAGTTTAACAATGCCTTTTGTAAAAGTTCACGTTTTAAGCACATATAAACTAGATGCACAATTAATATGTTCTGTCATGTGGCCTTACGGTCCATGATTTTAGTAATGAGTTGAAGTTACTTAGCTTCTATTCCCCTCATCACAGTAAGTTCATATCGTCCCCTGTCTTAGTTTGTATCCTCCCCCTTCACAGAATGTATATATCTTTTTACAAATCTTGCATCGTCCAAAATATCAGAAATTTCGTATCCCCCCACACACATATGGAAAACTTGTATCGCCCCTCGTCACAGACGGTTCCTATGGTGCCTTATCTTAGCAAATCTGTACCGTCTAATTCTTAAGATATTCGATTACGCAAATTACCTCTTGTATTTTTTTTCTGCTAAGTTCTACGTGCTCTAAACATTTTGAATTTATCTACCTCCAGGAAACTGGCGAAGTCGACCCTGGTTCTGATCCCGCTGTTTGGAGTCCACTACATCGTGTTTGTGGGCATGCCTGACAACGTGGAAGGGGTGGCAAAGGAAGCCAGGCTTTACTTCGACCTTTTCTTCAACTCGTTTCAGGTATAAATATATTTCATTTTCTATGTATCGTTTGTAGTATCTTTATTGTTTTATCATCTACGTCTTAAGATATACTTTACCTATACTATACGTACAGAGGATTAAATGAGTGACTTATGTCTGATTTTTGCTTTCAGGGTTTCTTCGTCGCCATCTTGTACTGTTTCCTTAACGGAGAGGTGAGTTTATCTTTGGCACGTGTCATGTAGTTCACTATGCAGATGTCAGCTCGTCGTCACTTGCTGTCAACTGCCCAGCCTTGCTTATTAGCGCCATCTATCGGATTGTGTCAGTACTGCAGGCACATGCACTTGCCAGTTGGACGGCATTTCCGTCCTTGGTGCTGAAAACATGTTCTTTTCGATTTACGTTCACTAAAAGAGTTTCAGAAGTCACATGTGCGGTTTTACGTATTGTGAAGTATAACTGAAGTTTAAAACTTTTGGAATACGTGTGGTATTTGCGTGTGGTATTTGCCCTGTCCACAAAATCAGTTATTTAGGATATTATTCTTTTGTGATTTTAGTGCACTAGTAGTTACAGTAGCCGTACTTTTGTGAAAGATCGGTGCAATTCAGCCCCCCTGTCAAGGGCTTCTGCGGTATTGCACCTCTTGATAGTTCAATAAACCAGTCATAGATAATAATATTTGACCAATTTTCGTGCATTTTTTTAGGTGCGAGCGGAGTTCCAGAAGCGGTGGGAGCGGTGGCAGCTGGGCAGGAACCTGAGCTATCGCAGTACCACGTGCTCTCCCCTCACCTGCAGTACAGCCCAGAACTACAGCGTCAGCCAGTCCCACAGCAACGGCGCGCCGCCCTCGCAACAACCGCCGCACTCCGTCAGGACCGTCTGCACCACCAATTCCCGGAAACACAGTTCCCAGGAAAACAACTCGTTCCTGGAAAACGGCCTGAGCCAGGGGATCGACATCCAACAGGAGGGGCCACCCCAGGGAGGAAGCTCCCCCAAGAGAGCGGCGCTCAACTTGATCAGTGAGATCACCAAGAAGTGCCGGAAGAGGGAGAAGAGAGTGGCCTTCAACGTCAACGGGGTCGTGATCCAGGAGGAAGGCGCGGAGGATGTTGTGGAAGAAGAGGAGGAAGAGGAGGAGGAACAATCAGAGAGAAGCGCGCTTCGCGGCCCTGAAGTGATGGAGATGGAGACCGTATTGTGACAAGCTGCTCGCTCAAAAAGTCGGCTGTAAATAAGTATACATATATACATGTATATATGACCGAACTCTTGAACTCAAAACCCACCGCTGAAACCAACAACAACGACAAGAAGGAAAGAAAACTGTGGATGTACATATTCTGCGCTGTTGTAAAAAGAAAACAAGAAAGAATGATGTAGTTGTTAGGCTGTGACCGCAGATGAGGAAGAGAGAATTCGCCTTACAGGCGCGTGGTACTGCGATAGCTCAGGACCTGACCAGTATCTTTCCAGTGACGTCACGAGAAAACCCGGATGTTCAAGTACCCGGGTGTTCAAGAAGTACCCGGATGTTGAATAAGTACCCGGATGTCGGAGTACCCGGATGTTCAAAGAACGCTTTCCAGTGACTTGACTCCCAGAGAGGGAGGACTCAGATTTTTCAACAGTCAAAAAAAGAAAAACACAGACCGGTGAAGAATAAAAATGAACACTGAGTGGCGCTTTTGATGCCGACTTTGAATATATATATGTAAAGGCTTACAATCGACTTGTGTACAGAAGAATCATGACGATATAGTCAGGTGTAAAATGCATGAAATGTCGAAAAGAAAGAAGTACATTTGACGAGCATGTAAATACTAGTATATAAGAGCTTAGCGACGGAAAGATTCCGTCCCAACATATCGGCCAACTACTTCCGGGGTAATCACTTCCGGTTTACAGCAGTGCTTGACCTTTTCCCAGAATTCCATGGCGCTTGCCCATCACCAGTTGACCTGTCACCTTCTCTACAATGGTACTAAGTTTGCTCAACCACCGCGTATGCTTGTCAATCAAAAATCAACTCATTCATAAAAAATCGAAGCCCTACAAATAACGCCAAATCACATTCAGTGGGAGGAACCATTTGTAAATACGGAAAAGGGTTGAGTTTCACCAACAATTGATTTTGTTGACTTAACGATTCAGTTTGGACAAAATGCTTTTAAAATGCACTGGCGAAATTTTGTTTCACAATGCATGCATGCATAAAAGGCATACAAACACACACATACATGTACACACACGCACATGCAAACACACACGCACTCACACAAACACACTGACAAAACACGCGCATACACAAACACATACATACACGCGCATGCACACACAAACATGCACACACACACATACGAACGCGTCACATGTACATTAAAAAGTAAAGATATCAATTGATGACAATAGAACAAGTTGGAACAGCACTGTCACATACCGATGTATATATATATACATCCTACCGATTATTGGTTGTCGTGATATCCAGTATATATCTATCTATCTGACAATGTACAGTAAAAAAGAAAGCTATTTTCTGGACTCAAAAGGAGCATGAAAGATGCTGCATATCTTCTCCGGTTCAAATTCTTATGAGAAAAGCCGCAAACACAAGAAAATGTATATCGTTTAGCCATGACTGTTTGCGACCGGGCAATCATACATTTCATTGGAACTACTTGACTTTTGTATATGACACCTGTAACAGAATGGCTATATAGTTATATGGAGTATACAACATGCACACAAAGAAATATACAATACATAATGAGGATTATACGTGTGTAATTCAAGATGTACTAGTTGTGTGATTGAAGTAAAATGAGTGTAGTAAGTTATTATAATCGTGAATGCATATCTATATGTTTCACAGTTGTTCTTTTTTTATAAGTAGGCGTGAATAATTATGTAAAGCGTACGCAGATATTACGAGTTGAAATTGATAAGAAAGCACAATTTGTAGCTGTTTTCTTGTGTTTCTATTAACAGTAACGTCAGAAAGTTCAAACATGAATTCGTTGAAATCCTATGTTCTGATTGGTTGAGTGTGCCCGGGCCAGTGATTGGTTAAGGCTATTGTTGTACATCTGTTCAGTCTCCCCGAATGTTTTAAAGTTTTACCATTAAAACGTAAGTTGGATATTATATATAATCGGCATACAGTATGTAGTTGCTGGTACAACTCACTGTGTGTCACTGTGTGATTATTACGTTCGTAATATGTTACTATTAGTTTAGCATCATAAATTGTTCATTTTGGAAAGAAGTCGTTTTGAAAAGTTCGGTGTGAACGTTAATTTATTTGAATATGGCGATATGTGAACTGCTTTTTTGGCTTTTATAAGGCTGAAAAACTTCAATTTATCACTTATTGGCCGCATGCAGACCTATTATGATTATCACATTATGATGTTCGCATGTAGTCGCTGCACTGACATATGAGTGATATTTGGTTAATATAAATTGTTTAAGTGTCAAAGTGAACGTTAAAGGAATTTATTATGAAAGTATTTTGTGAAAGCTTATTTCAAAAGCAACATTTCTTTGCAGATCTTGGTTATTGAAGGAATTATCGTTTGGGCCTGGGTTTGTGTTTTTTTATCAACAAGATTAATGCATATAAAATATTATATATACGACAGGATTCAACCTTTAACAATCCACAAAGGACCGATTTAACAAGAGTAGCTACAAATATTAGTGTGCGATTCTTTCTTTACCAACCCATTCACGGACAATACATACGAGACCTGGAATACATTAATAATACATAGATATCAGAACAATTTAACTTTTTTTTTCATTTGTGCATGCTTCTTGCCTTTAGCGTATAACTATATATGGATAGTCTGTCGCGATTTTGTAGGTAGTAGATATGTAACGTCATAAAGGCATACTTCGAACATTCCAAGAACTGTACATGGCTTAAAAACGAACATCCAACTATATCTAAACTCTTTGCGTTTGGGTATATAGGAGGAATTTCTACGTATCGTTACCCCAAAATGCATGTTATAGATGTTGTAATAATGTATCTAAATTATGTACGACGTAAATGTGCTTACAATAACTTGATGATCAATTTTCATGACATAAACATTTGTTATTATTGTGTAGTTGTTGTTAATTGTTGTTGTACAGAAAGAAAATCTTGTAAACTAGTGGTTACTGTGTCGATATGTGAGTGAATAAAGTTTAAAATGTACCAAATACCACATGAGTTGTGTGTACTCTCTCGATGAGTGGGTGTTTTCAAAATCAAGTCCAAATGCTTGAGTTACTTGTTTTTGGCGTATCTTATTACTTAGATGTCTAACCTTCACCAACGAGTGTTGGGAATACCTCAGCAGTCCAATCCTTGCAAGACCGTCCCCTCCTTTGTAGTAGACCACAGCTTAACGTGTTATCTTTACTTGATTTTGTGGGAGGCATCTTAGCAAAAGCCCCAGCACCACGTCAAGGTGTACCTCCATTGCTGAGGAAATTTGGGACGTCATCCTGCTCACAACCACCAACCTCGTCCATGCACATAAGAACCAACCGAACAGGAATGTTTCAAGTCTAGAGTATCACTTGGATCACAAACAATTTGGGAACTAAAGCAGTTCAGGTTTTGACCGATTTCCTATTTCCAGAAAAGGACAATTTTATAGTTCTTACTTATAACACTTAATTTTGTTGCAACTGCCTTTTTTTACATGTAATACGGAATTTGAACCAAGTGCACACAATGCCTGAAAATTCAACGTAACGTGCAGAAGCTGTTGGTGGGCATGTGAGGATGAGCGTCAAGGTTACCAAAACTGAGTGCCAATTAGAATTAGTCCATATCCAAGCAAATGGCCTGGCTGGAATATTTCAGGCTACAAGAGAAAGGATATCAGTTTAAGACAATTTCTTTCGTCATCTTATTTGACTTTCCTCATGGTCCACCGAGCAACATTAACCGGTAGACTCTGCTGAAAACCAGACAAATTACAATGTTAGCGTCATTTACTCCCTCACACTTTGTTTCTGGGTGTCTGAATAGGTAAAGAAAGTAACAACTCACCTAACTGGCCGTTCTTCCGGTTCAGACGATCCCAGAAAGAGCAGTTTCAAAATGCTGGCACGAAAGAATCCAAACACGACTTGCATCCGTTCAAAATGAGTAGATCCAAATACGCAAATGTCGAAGAAAATCCGCAGATGCAGCTCAAATACGCAAATGCAAATCCAAAATGGTTAAAATTAAGGTAAAAATCCGCAAATGCTGGTCCAAGTACGCAAATGCAAATCCAAATGGGAAAATGGTCAAAATCCGCAAATGCAAATCTTAAATGAGAAAATGAAGCTCAAAATACGCAAATGCAAATCCGAAATGGGAAAAATTAAGGTCCAAGTACGCAAATCCAAATGGGAAAATGGTCAAAATCGGCAAATGCAAATCTTAAATGCAAATCTTAAATGAGAAAATGAAGGTCAAAATCCGCAAATGCAAATCCAAATGGGAAAAATGAAGGTCAAAATCCGCAAATGCAAATCCAAAATGGGAAAATGAAGGTCAAAATCGGCAAATGCTCGTCCAAGTACGCAAATGCAAATCCAAATGGGAAAATGGTCAAAATCGGCAAATGCAAATCTTAAATGCAAATCCAAAATGGGAAAATGAAGGTCAAAATCTGCAAATGCTGGTCCAAGTACGCAAATGTAAATCCAAATGGAAAATGGTCAAAATCTTAAATGCAAATCTTAAATGTGTAAATGAAAGTCAAAATCCGCAAATGCAAATCCAAAATGGGAAAATGAAGGTCAAAATCTGCAAATGATCGTCCAAGTACTCAAATGCAAATCCAAATGGAAAAATGGTCAAAATCCGCAAATGCAAATCCAAAATGGTTAAAATTAACGTCAAAATCCGCAAATGCTGGTCCAAGTACGCAAATGCAAATCCAAATGGGGAAAATGGTCAAAATACGCAAATGCAAATCTTAAATGAGAAAATGAAGCTCAAAATCCGCAAATGCAAATCCAAATGGGAAAAATCAAGGTCAAAATCCGCAAATGCTCGTGCAAGTACGCAAATCCAAATGGGAAAATGGTCAAAATCTTAAATTCAAATCCAAAATGGGAAAATGAAGGTCAAAATCCGCAAATGCTGGTCCAAGTACGCAAATGCAAATCCAAATGGGAAAATGGTCCAAATCCGCAAATGCAAATCGAAAATGAGAAATGGAGGTCAAAATCCGCAAATGCAAATCGAAAATGAGAAAAATGAAGGTCAAAATCCGCGAATG
>NW_017804043.1:506762-574262 GCF_001625305.1 Branchiostoma belcheri
AATCCAAAATGGTTAAAATTAAGGTAAAAATCCGCAAATGCTGGTCCAAGTACGCAAATGCAAATCCAAATGGGAAAATGGTCAAAATACGCAAATGCAAATCTTAAATGAGAAAATGAAGCTCAAAATCCGCAAATGCAAATCCAAAATGGGAAAATGGTCAAAATCCGCAAATGCTCGTCCAAGTACCCAAATGCAAATCCAAATGGGGAAATGGTCAAAAGCTTAAATGCAATTGCAAATCTTAAATGAGAATTCAAAATGAAAGTCAAAATCCGCAAATGCAAATCCAAATGGAAAAATGGTCAAAATCCGCAAATGCAAATCCAAAATGGTTAAAATTAACGTCAAAATCCGCAAATGCTGGTCCAAGTACGCAAATGCAAATCCAAATGGGAAAAATGAAGGTCAAAATCCGCAAATGCTGGTCCAAGTACGCAAATGCAAATCCAAATGGGAAAATGGTCCAAATCCGCAAATGCAAATCGAAAATGAGAAAATGAAGGTCAAAATCCGCAAATGCAAATCGAAAATGAGAAAAATGAAGGTCAAAATCCGCGAATGCTGGTCCAAGTACGCAAATGCAAATCTAAATGGGAAAATGGTGAAAATCCGCAAATGCTAATCCAAATGGGGAAAATGAAGGTCAAAATCCGAAAATGCAAATCCAAATGGGAAAAATCGTGAAAATCCGCAAATGGTCCAAGTACGCAAAGGAAATCCAAATGGGAAAATGGTCAAAATCCGCAAATCCGCAAATGCAAATTCTCCTGATTCTTTACATTTGACGAGGGGGAAAAAGAAAAGAAAAGCCTTATCTGGTCTAGTTGTCTTCTTGAAGCTTGCTTCCTTCAGGAGACGTCTGGTACAAATGAATGAGTCCCTCAGTCCCCATCTTTCCAGTTCAGATTCAGCCAGAACCAGTGGTGCGCTGCAGTACCATCTTCTGCTATCAGGGGGCGCGTCTGTGTGCAAAAGGAAAGAGCGTTTTGGAGCCAGCTGTTTGAGGTGGAAGAAACATACAGGAATGTGGAGGGATCTGAAATGTAACAAAGATTAGATGTATCATAATGTTATTCTACTTTTATTGGTAAGCACCAGATATAGTTATATTTTTGTATACGTTTGTAATATTCTATGTGTGGGACACAACACCATCAACAGCTGCCTGTGCTCCATGCGTATTGTACTGTTACAATTTTAATAAATCAAACCAATTCAAACATGAAAATTGACACACCTTCAAAACATTTGTTATCTAATATAAAGCTGCCTCCCTTCCAACTTACCTAGATCGCTAACGCAGCTGGCTGACGTGGCAGGCTGTCACTTCGACTGAGAGAATATCAGTACTGTTGAAGACAATTATGTTGGCCTGTGAAGTTCTGCTGGCTTCCTTCGTGGTACTTCTGGCAACGTGAAGAGACGGGGTCTACTGGAAGGGCAAAAGTTACTAACAAATTCACTCCATCCCCCCTCCCTACTCCCTCCCTCGTACCCTGTTTCTGGGTGCTACTAAACTGTTCAGACCAGACAAGGTATGTAGTATAACTCTGGCTTAAAGTCTTTTCAACGCCGCCCACCCTTACTCGTTACATTTAACGGAAAGAAAGAAAAATCTCATCTGGTCTTGTAGTCTTCGTGGAAGCTTGCTTCCTTCCTTCCTCGAATGAAGACTGAGCCTCACAGCAAGGAGTTTGGATGGTAAAGACCACGATCTGCTTCCAACGATGAACGTCAGGATCTGTATACAAAGTCAAACTAAAAAGAAGAGGAAAAAACATTTCGGAAGAGAAGTTAGTAACAGATTCACCCCATCCCCCTCCCTACTCCCTCCCTCGTACCCTGTTTCTGGGTGCTACTAAACTGTTCAGACCAGACAAGGTATGTAGTATAAACTCTGGCTTAAAGTCTTTTAACGCCGCCCACCCTTACTCGTTACATTTGACGGGAAGAAAGAAAAATCTCATCTGGTCTTGTAGTCTTCGTCGAAGCTTGCTTCCTTCCTCGAATGAAGACTGAATGGTAAAGACCACGTCGAAGTTTGCTTCCTTCCTCGAATCACGATCTGCTTCCAACGATGAACGTCAGGATCTGTATACTAAAGTCAAACTAAAGAAGATGAGAAAAAAACGCCCTCTCGGAAGGACCCCGGTTTCCCATAGCCCGGTTACTAGACCTATTTCTCGAGAGGATAAACACTCAGGAGATAATATTGCCCGGTAACCAGGCTTTTCCCTCCGTAGTATGGGACAAAAAACATAAAATGGCATAAGTTGCCGGAGTAAAGGAAGGACAGGTTAGTTATGGTTTGGCCCTAACCCAACGTGAGTGCTACGCGAGTTTGTGGGTACCCCCAAATTTTGTCAAGGGAGAAAAAGTACATGTTAGTACAGCATGCAGTCCCCACATGGCTCACCTCTGGCATCTCAGCTGGGCGGTCTGGCTTGTTCTCTCCATAGCAATGCATAATTGCTCCTCTCGAACATCGACGACTAGCTAAGTTTTTGGTGTGCCTTGTGATTATACAAAAAACAATCTTTTTTGCATGCCAGGATTTTGCTCCCTGTGTCAGCACACACTTGGACTACTAACTACGCTCCCTAACGGTCCCTACGCGTTTAACTCACCTTCGCTAAGTCTAATTCTAAGTCTTAACTTCAAGTGCATGTGAACATCAGAGAGCAAGCCATGGCATCAACAGGTGCGAAAATTAACACCAAGAAAATCAATTTTCCAACTTATTTAGGTAGAATGGTACAATCTCTTACATCATATAACAAGTGACAATCTTACTTAGCTACAACTAACTATAAGTCTAAGAAATTGTATCCCTGCGCCCCAAATTTCTATCTATTACTAAGTAACATAATGACATAAATATCGCATAAAAGTAAAAACAAGGCACATCGTGTCCAAACATTCCCTACATAAACTGCAAAACTGTTCACACTAAATATTGCATGTAATATAAAGTCTCCTAACGCCCTCTCCCTTACTCTTTATGTTTGACGGTAAAAAAAAATTAAATTTCATCTGGTCAAGTCGTCTTCGTGAAGCTTGCATCCTTCAGGAAACATCTGGTATAAAGGAACGAGCCCCACGATTCAATCCACGATCCAATCCATTCCTCGAGTTCAGATTCATCCAGAACCTGTTGAGTGCTGCAGTACCGTCTTCTGCCATCAGGGGGCGCCATGTGTGCAAAAGGAAAGACTAATAGTTTAGAGGCTGCTGTTGTAAGACCAATGTAAGAAGAGTTGATTATGAATGTCAGCAATTTATGTATTCATAAATTAGAATGTACTTGGGTGAATATATAGGAGAACCGGGCATAACAACTGTGCCTAAACAAGCAAGTTAACCCAGGCTATTGTTAACGATACCTCCAAAACATTTACAAGTTACCAAGACATATTGAATAGTTAGTTAATGTGACGGACCCCGATACAAGAGGGGTGCGTAAATTCGTCGGTGCAACCTGCAGATTTAACCGAAAACACAAGGCTTAACTCTACGTTACGGGCACAGAATCAGTCAACTCTACGATACATATGGACACGATGTCAGTCAACACACTGCGCTAATCTCTCACAATGTACAGGATAACGTACACGTACGAGTACATCTTTAAAACGGTTCATTCTAGCTCAGCTAGAAATAGTGAAATTTACAGTAAGCGCACCTGGATGGAGGAATTCTGACGCCATGGCATCCAAACCCCGCCTTTGGCCGGCCGGCTGGAAACCTGGTTAAAAAACAACAAGAAGCATTAAAAGTTGCCATTTCGTGACAGAAAACGTGCACAATTTCAAACCGGCAGTTCAAATAAATTGCTCCAGATATGTTTGGCTCAAGTTGTAACATGTAACGCTACAGGTCTTCTGGCGGTCGGAGCCAGGGCTATGCATACATTATCGTGGCGGGAAACATGACCAAAACATCTTCGGTAACTACAGGAAACCGGTGATTGACGGATAAATCAGCTGCCGAGAGGCTTGGCCAAAATCGGGCAAAAAGCAACTATAAGAATAAAAACAGACATTTCATGACAGAAACCTTCGCTAATTTGACACTGACTGTTGACATAAAGTGTACAAACATGTTTGGCTTAAGCAGTTTTAAATGACGCTTGTGGCAAAAACTTGTGGCGGGAACTGTGGCCCGGCACCGAGCATACATAACCGGGAGCCGTTGTTGACCAGAATCGAGCAAAAAATCTACTTTAACCATGAAAGTATAGATTTTTATGACAGAAACCCTTCCTAATTTGACACTGGTTGTTTAAATAAAATGCTATAAACACGTTTAGCTTAAGCAATTTCAAATGACGCTTATGGCAAAAACTTGTGGCGGGAACTGCGGCCCGGTACCGAGCATATATTACCAGGAGCCGATGTTGTTGACAAGAATCGAGCAAAAAATCTACTTTAACCATGAAAATATAGATTTTCATGACAGAAAGCCTCCCTAATTTAACACTGTTTGTTTAAATAAAATGCTATAAACACGTTTGGATTCAGCAGTTTCAAATAACGATACAGGCTTTTGGCGATAACTTTTGTTACCGGTAGCCACGAGACGAGAGATTGACAGGTGATCCGAAAGAACCCGTAATTTTTCTAGCCACAATCTTGACCGAAAATTGCTAAAACTTGCGGTTGGAAACTTCAATCACACGCATTCTATTTGATCTTTGGTACCACATTCACTGAAAATGAAGAATTTAGAGATGTTCACGGAATAACTTTCAGTAGGAGAATGTACAAATTCCAAAAAGCTTGCCGGGTGCCACATGCTCATGAGGGTGACTTCATTTCCGTGGACTATTTCTTTCAGTAAAATCCTACAAAAGACTCAAAAGTCATCTCCAGTTTCTCTGCGAACACTGCCGAAGGCAATACGTGGATAGCCAGTGTTATTCTACGGCTAGGAATGGAAAAAAAACTTACCTTGTGAGCAGGCAATCCCTCCTTGTGCTGGGTCATCTTCACAAATGAAACTTCTCATTTGAATACAAACCTCCACGGTTGATGGTTGATGCTTGGACTATTCAATTTTCTCCTGGAGGAGTATTTAAGAAAGCGGAAGTGCTCCGTTCAAAATCCTTAAGGAAATTCTTGCGCAGTTTGCAAACGTTTTCTTGTGGAGAAAGTTTCTGAATGTGTGTATTTAATTTTTGTTCTTGTTGTTCTGTCTCGATATATAATCACTTGAAAACCCGTACCCCCCCCCCCTTCCTACCAGCCGTTGGTACATCTCAGTACGTCGATCTAGTAATTGCCATGCTGTGATTGGTTGGTCTGATAATTGGTTGGACTCGTAAGTGCAGCCGCTCTCTCATTGGTCAATCTACAAACTGCCATGCTGTGATTGGTTGGTCTGATAATTGGTTCGACTCGTAAATGCTGCCGCTCTCTCATTGGTCGAACTATAACTTGCTATGTTGTCATTGGCTGGACAGGTTAATTTGATTGAGTGTATAGAGAATTCTTGCGTGCCAGTTGCATACTATCCAAGCAGAGTTTTGTTTTGTTTTCAGGATGTCTTTTTTATCGCTTTTTTCTACGTTTTACGGTCCCGGCTTCTATTTTGTTGGCTTTTTTTCTGGACAAAAGAAAGAAAAGTTTACAAAATAGATCATGGCTATTTTAAGAGACATAAGGCGACTACATCATCGTCGTATTTTTTTTACAAAATCCTGATTACGTAATTGCTTAAGTTAGCTCTGCATAACTTTGTACAATGTACCTTTAAGTTCATACTGATCGCTCCAACACTGGACATACAATCAAGGACACACGAGCGGACGGTTTTTGTAGTAGTCCGCGAGAAAGAGTACCCAAAGTCACACACACACACACACACACACACACACACACACACAAACACACAAACACACACACACAAACACGAACGCCCCTGAAAACATAACCTTCTTGGCGAGTGGTAGAAAATGCGCCGACACACAATCGAGTTATAACGTTGACCTACATACGGACCCACACCATACGGACCACATACCCTTCTTGACGAAGACAATAACTAGAGAAGTAACATTTGCAAGCAAATGCATAATGTTTACCTTCGGACATGGTCTCCTCTGTTAATTCACATACATGTACTACTAGTATATGGTGACAGGAGCAGAGGAGACCGTGAAATTGCAACATTATGTAACCGAACACCAGTCACCAAGGTGACAGACGTCAACAAATCATGTCATTGGTCAGGTCAGAGGTCACTGTTTGGAGAAGAAGAAGAGGAAGAAACAGAGCAAAAACAATATGTTTTCCTTCGGTAAACATAATAATCAATTGTTTTATTGCAAATTCAACCCGAATACAGAAAAACATTTGGTACTTGACACAGGCAATTGATACACAGAGAACTACCGATAGCTCCTAAAACTATAATAATAATAACCCTTCAACCATATCTCCAGACAATTACCTTTTGTTATGTAGATAATATAGTTATTTTGTACCCTGTGTCCATATTATTTGCAATTAGGACAGAAAATTGCAATAAACTTTTTTTATTAATTTTTTTTTAATTATTTTTTTTTATTAATATCAGGAGGGAGATACACAGTGGTCACTATGGATAGATGACTTGAGATATCCATCATTAAAAGGAATCTAATGTATATATACATTGAATACTAGAGTTCGGCGATCTCATACCTCCGTATGCATATTTAGTGTTTTTGTAAATCTTATGCATGGTGATGACCACCTGTAAATGGCTTACATCAACAATCCTGCTTAACAGAGACGGGGGGCGCCACAGACTTTCTGAAACCTATGATCCACTGCTCACGGAGTCACGTGTGTTATCTGCGTGACGTCACGGAAGCGGTGGATTGTTCATTCCTTGATAAAGACTGGAGTTGTACAGTCGAAAATTTGGGTGAGTCCAATTTCTTGTGTTGGAAATTACAGTTTAAACTTGCTGCATAATGACTTCTACCAACACAGATGAACTTTCAAGATAACAATCCTGCTCATTAGCAAAATTTGTATGCAAATGATTCACATACTAGCCACTACCCAGTAACATGTCTAATAATCTATTTGAGTAATTTCTTTGACTATAAATATTGATTATTCATGGTGGTACAGACAAGACCAAGTCGTCAAAAAGTGCAGTACTTTTTCGGAATACGTCGGTGAAGGTTCGACATCCAGGTAATAAGATACGCCAAAAAATTGTTACTCAAGCCTGGATATGATTTTGGAAACGAGGTAGCATCCACTACCTTTCGTCAGTGTCACTAGAGAAAACCATACTTCAAGTTCGGAATGCCTGAAAGTATTGGAACTAGCGGCAAGTCAACAGTTGGTCGTAATGACTACACAATTTAGTCAATGTTATTTTAAAGCCACACTTTTGCGGGGTCACTTCTCTTGTTAGTTACGTAGGTGTCACCAAGGAACAAACTGAAATTCCTCCCACAAGCAAGGAGCTTCACATTAGCCTCTACCAGGCTTCGGGAGGCGGCTGGAAAGAGTAGAAATCGGCCAAATTTAGAGATAACATGCCAAGAGAGTTGGTCCGCTCTTGAGTACAGTTTGCTGCTCCCGAAATGTACTCTAGAGCGGACCAAATTCCTCGGCATGTTACCTCTATATTTGGCCGATTTCTACTCTTTCCAGCCGCCTCCCGAGGCCTGGTATTAAAAGGCTACTTAAAACATGTTTGGATCTCCTTGCTACAAGAGAGAAGTTGTCAGCATGATTTCAGTTTCATGTTTCGCCTTTCGACACCGGATGTGACGTTACACCGGACGTGACGTAACGTAACGTTTGACCAATTGGAGATGTAGGTTCGCATTATTGCTGTTCCGACTTCACGGCACCCTCCCGCCGGACGCCATCTCCAACTCCTCAAACGCTGCAGCTTCCAGAGCTGAGGGCTGCAGGACCACTCCTGAAGAGAACAGGAGAAAAATGATGAAAGAAAGTTTACCAACAAGTTGCTCTCTGTTTTTGGCACTAACCGACCCCCCCCCAATTGACGGGCTAAAATATTGGCGCAGTGGGTTGATCATACAACTGTGTGAGTGTAAAAGAAGCTCTGTATCCCTCCCTGTATTAATCAAAAGTGTGTCCGATTCAAAGTTTTCGATTTTTTTCAGCACAAAGACAAATTGCCCTGTCCAGAACCTTTCTTTATCCAAACCTTGCTCTGGTACGGTTCAGAATAGCCCCGTATCCAGACCTGCCCCTGGTGCAAATCTTGGATAAGCGAAGACTATCGAGAACCGTACCTGATCCTTAATCTATCCTATTCCTGCATATAACTAGATAATCATTGATATGATATGTCTTACTAGCGTCTAATGTACTCTCTAGCGGACCAACTCTCCTAGCATCTCTCTATTTGGCCAATTTCGACTCTATCCAGCCACCTCCCGAAGCCTGGTAGAGGCTATGGCCTTACCGCCTTGCTGCTGCGGCGGCGCGGGTCTTGGAGCCCGGCTTGTTGCTCTTGTAGCGGCATGGCGACTTGGTTCATGTAGCCCATTCAGGCATAGGACTAAGTACTGACAGTTATGGATACAATATGCCAGCCTGGAGCCCAACCTTGTTAGCTTTGGTCCGCTCCCCAAGATCTTGTTTGCGGGGGAGCGGACCAAAGCTGAACTCCAGGCTAGCATATTTATATTGTATCCAATTGCCTATCTAGTCCTATGCCTGAATGGGCTAACGGATCCTAACTAGGCTGGATTCTATGTAAACAATGACCAACACTCATTATAACCCCCTTACCGCCTTGCTGTTGCGGCGGCGCGGGTCTTGGAGCCCCGGCTTGTTGTTGTTGTTGCGGCATGGCGACTTGGTTCATGTAGCCCATTCAGGCTTAGGACTAGATAGACACGGTTCTGGATACGACAGAGCCTACTATTCAGAACCGCGCCCGATCCTAACCCTAACCAATTCAGGCATAGAAACAGATTATCCCAGATAGGCACGACAGAGACTATCCAGATCAGTGGCTGATCCTAAGCCTAACCTACAAGTATTCAGGCAAAGAACTACATGTAAAGATAGACACAATTCTGGAAACGATATGTCCTTGGTCCCGATCTTACCGCCTTGCTGTTGCGGCGGCGCGGGTCTTGGAGCCCCGGGTTGTTGTTGTTGTTGCGGCATGGCGACTTGGTTCATGTAGCCCATCGGGTTCTCTCTCTTGGCGTTCCGAGCCTCGATCTCCTTCTTGGTTCGTGGGATGCGACACTTGGAGAAGCAACAGGCCGTGATCACTGGGGACAGAAGAAAGGTGTGGTGACTACGCCTTCTAGCGGCTCTCTACATTACTGCACTTGTTCTTGTCCCTGTTTCTGTCTGTGAGGCAGGAACATATATACAACACTGTTAGCGTGTCTATGATTAAACTGGATGCGACACTTGGAGAAGCAACAGGCCGTGATCACTGGGGAAAGCAAAGCAATAGTTTGGTCACGCCGCCTAGGGATTCTCTATATTAATGCACCTGTCCTGTCTGTCTCTGAGACAGGTACATCTATACAACACTGTGTTAGTCGTGTTTATGATTAAACTGGATGCGACACTTGGAGAAGCAACAGGCCGTGATCACTGAGGAAGGCAAAGCAATAGTTTGGTAGTCACGCCGCCTAGGGATTCTCTACATTACTGCACCTGTCTCTGTCTGGGAGAGAGGTGCATCTATACAGCACTGTTAGTCGTGTCTGTTATATTATCATGTAAACCATGTTCCATGTAATATTATATATACATGTACTATATTACCTTTTTGAAAAAGTACAATGTTATTTTCGATACATAGATCTTGTAGGTATTACTGTAGACGTAAGAGTAGATGTTAGATAATATATTATGTAGTACTGAAGAGTTTGCCATGCATTGTACCCATTGTGCAAGATTGACTTGACTATATTAAACTGGATGCGACACTTGGAGAAGCAACAGGCCGTGATCACTGGGGAAAGCACAACGGTGCATCTGAATAGTCTGTGTAAATGTATGATTGTAATATAATTTAATGACTGTTTTTAAAACACGGAATGATGACCAGGATTTTATTTCACTGTCTAACGCTTTCATTCACACAATTCAGCCTTGTGGCTGCCTAGTGATGGAGCTGTATTGTGATTTGTGTTTGTGTTTGAAATAAACCAAAGATTTCATTTCGAATTGAATGTCACTTAAACTGTGGAAAGCACAACGGTGCATCTGAATTGAATGTCTCTTAAAACGTTTTCTAGCAAGCGCATGGTGCTCAGCTCAGACACCTTAAGTTAGGCCATGTTGATTTGATTATATGGATGACATCCGCGCGCGCATGAATTTTCGGCCGTTTCCCCCCCAAAAAAAGTTTTCAACCATACTGTAAATCGTACAAAACAGTTGCAAAATGAGCAAAAATATACCGTAAGTTACAAAAAAATAAGTAAAAACTATACCAATGTCGTAGAATGCCAAAATCAAACGAAAAAAGACGAAATTGTAAGGAAATGAACTTGAAGATTAGATTATTCGCCAAACGATATTCTGTCCCATTTGTTCAACCCTAATGACCACGTAGATTTCATAATGAAAAGAACTTTTTTTTTGCAAAACTTTTTTTTTATTCGCACGCGCGCATCAGTTTTGGGGTTCCCGGAGGATGTCATCCATATAATCAAATCAACATGGCCTTAGGCTAATAACACAGATCGCCTCTATACTTATAATGACTTTTCTGTTACATATAGTGCGTTAATGTATCTGAATTGTAACCGACATTGTTCATTGTTTATAATTGTTTACTGTCCTGTTATGAGGGCTGGCCCTTTATAATAGCCTCTGGCTAGTTGGGCAGTCCTGGCTGTATACTAGTATCTGTTCATACAGTTTAACTAGAGTTTCACGATCTCATACCTTCGCCAAATGACTTTCTTATGACTAAGAAAGTATACATTAATCCCCCTGATTATGCAAATAGGATTCTAAATTGCATGAATTACATCTGTCGATAATATTCTACACCAGGACAGTCTTAATACCTTAACGAAGATTCTAGCATTTTCTCAGAAATTATGCAAATGAGGTCGTTATTCAAATAGGTTATATTCACCTTCACTTAACTTTCAAATACCCCAAGTATGAAATTCCAGGCAGTTACCACCACAGAAAACATAACCTTCTTGGCGAAGGTAATGATCAAAGTCTACTATGAAATAAAGACTAAGCTTTAATTTCCAACACTTAGATTACAGAATTGGGACTTACCCCAAATTTTCGGTTGACTCCATCAACCTTGTTCACGGAATGGACCCGTCTACTCTTAGAAGAGGAGTTAAGGAGGCAGTCTACATAAGAGCTCACAGACCTACCCTGAACAGAGACGGGGGGCGACACAAGTTATCTGGCACGTATGACGCGTTACTACGGTCACGTGTCTCTGACGTCACGTTCCAAGAATAGACGGGTCCATTCCGTGAACAAGGTTGATGGAGTCAACTGAAAATTTGGGTAAGTCCCAATTCTGTAATCTAAGTGTTGGAAGTTAAAGCTTAGTCTTTATTTCATAATGATTTGTACTAACACAGATGAACTTTCATGCTATTTTAGATCAAAGTCTACTGTTTGATTGCAGTACTTTCCTCAGCTGCAAGATGTCGCTTTTGAGCCGACATGCCGGAAATGAATGCCCACCATTTTGGAGATCAGTCAGGTCAAAGCTTGGAGGTCAAAGTACTAACGGACAACATACGGAAATGGCTGCATAGCGTTCAGCTACTTTTAAACTCACTTTCTGCTCAAACGTACGTACGTACATGGAGTCGTTTATGTTCTAAACAAAGAGTCAGCATGAAGTCTAGCCGCCGGTTGAGTGAAGACGGCACCAAACTCCTGACAACCTACCAACTCAGTCCGTTCTACTTTGATCGCACAGGTGTCCCGAATATCTGGACTCTAGCACAACTGATATCCTACTCCAGACCTGAGCAGTCGGACGTTTTCAGCATACCGGGGCTCCTAGAAACTGTCTCTGTCTTCTCACGTTACCAAGAGTTCTATCTTTATCCAGAATTCTACACCAAAGTCAAGTACAACTCTGCCGTAGAGGTCGTGAGTGAGATAGGTTTGTTTGTTTGTTTGTTTTTATTTATTTAACCAGGGGGATACATATCGCCCGTAGGGCGCTTTTCAATGAGCCCTGGGCCTGGGGAAGACCCCAAACAAAAACATCAAACTCAAACTAATACAAATAACAACAAAATTAAAGTAGCTTATAAAGTTACAAAAGTTACTAAATAATACAAAAGCAAGGTAACTTAAGTAGCATACATTGCGCATGAAATCATAATACCAAAATAAGTGAAACAAAAGTGAAGCCTGACCATCATATAACATAGAACCAAGGTAGGACAAAAAAGAAATCAAGATTAAAATCAGGCTTGGAATTTGCAGGTTATGTCGGCAAGACGTCTTATATCTGCAAGGGGGACGTTCGTCTTGCCAAGACTCAAGACTTGCTTTGCCGCCAGAGCTGCCAGTTGATTCATGTGGACATCTCGACTCGCCAGCCCACCGCCCTTCCACAAAATCTGCGAAGGAGGACCAAGGGACCCCGGCCAACGTATAGCTTGCCGATCCCGCCAGATACGCCGCCCATGTACTCCTGCAAGTGTACGGTCGGAGAGAGCGATATTGACGAGAATGGACATACGAACCAGTCCGTGTATGTACGACTCTGTTCCGATACGGCTGCGTTTGGTACGAAGGCCGGTAGGTACACATCGCTGTCGGGGTACGTGCTGAAATATCCAGTAAAGAAAATCGCCATGTTGTTCCAGAGAGAAGCTCTGTCGGGAGACGTGTTGGAAGTACAGTCGTGGGAAATCCTGTCCAAGCCTGTCTCCTTGTTGTTTCAGGTCAAAAGAGGGGAAGACGACATCGTGCGATGTTTGTTTGAATTTTACGAACAAGAGAAGGCAAAACTTTAAGAAGATGTCCATATTGTCTAAGAGCATACCATTGCCATACATTGATGCAACAAGTTACAAAGCTTCTTTGTACAACTGCAAATATTGTCTTTTTCCTTCGATGTTGACGTCTCTGAGCCATAAATTGTGTACGGTACCGGTATTTCGTCTGTGTTACTGTGTTAGTATTCACATATTCGTAAGGGAAAGAGGTAAGGCCATATGAAAACATCTATGGTGCTCACAAGTTGTAATGCTATAGTGCACAGCATACATTGTGTAGGAGCAAAGTCCAAAGTTAAGGGCAGGCAACAATAATTGAAGTTTTATTAGAAATTCATGCCCGGGGGGGCTAATTGCAGATTACAAACATAAAAGAACAATAAAACGTAGTATAAAATAACTAAAATCAACATGATAAAAGGTAGTTGTCTAGAGCTATAGCTACGTCTAAAACTATGTCAAAGGGGTTTGACTTCTCTTTTTTAGACCATGGAAGACGTAATGTCCCACCTTTTCTAAAATCAGTGGGTTTTGTGAAGTTAAAAGAAGAATAGTTTTTTCTTGGTCTGTAAGTTTAATAAAATTGGGATAAATTATAGAAGTTTGAATAGTTAACTCATTTCGAGCGTTGCTATGAAAGGAACAATTTGAGATAAAGTGTATTTCGTCTTCCACAGCCTTAGCATTACAATATTTACAAATTCTTTCACATACAGGACAATAATGACCGGAATTAATACCTGATTGTTAAAACACGCTTGCCACATTCCTTGTTGCATCAAGCAGGAATTGTATCCAGCTATAAATTAGAGGTCGGAGATCCCATGTCTTCGTCAGAGGTACATTGTTCTAGAGAAATTAACAGTGTATTTTCTTTACTTTTTTTAATAATCAATTTGGTCTAAAGTATGAAAGAATCTCTGTACTCCTTTTTTTATGCTACGGAGCACCCTGAAAGGGTTCGCCACAGATTTTACAGACGCGCCGTCACCTGTGTTAGTCCCCCCCCCCCTAATAAGTTATTTGCGTACTTAGAATGACTTATCTGCTACATATAGTACGTTAATGTATCTGAATTGTAACCGACATTGTTGTTAATAATTGTTTAGTGTTCTGTTATTAGGGCTAGCCCTTTATAATAGCCTCTGGCCAGTTGGGCAGTCCTGGCCGTATATCTGTTTATACAGTTTAATAAATCAAAGCAAGGCACAGCGGTGTAGCACTCACGCCGCCTAGTGATTTTGATCATTACTGCATCTGCCTCTATGATACATGGCCATCAATACAACAACACAGTGCAGTTGTGTCTATACTATGACTAAACTACCAGTAAAGACCACACACTTTGTTTCAACAACACTCTCCAAGCAATACGCAATATACCATATATTTTGAATACAAATTTACCGGGCTTTTTCCTCGATATCATTAGCATAAGTGGTGTCTATCTAAACCTGATAGCTTATGCGTTGGGGTCTAATACATGTAGCTTCATTAAACCGCGACGGGGGCCGACACTGTTTACCAGATACCTTTGACCCAGTGTTGACGTCACACTTCAAAGAAGCTTCGTGACAGGCTTCACTGGGTCAGTCTACTGAGGAAGACCAGAGTTACTGGTCGAAAGCTCTAGGTGAGAGATTTCTTTGTGTTGGATCAAAAGTTTTAACTTTAAACATGTAACTACCAACACAGATGAACATTCATGAAAGCTTATGCGTTGGTTAGAAGATTGATATTAGATATGTTTCATACATACCTATAGAGGAGACCCCGGTGACGACAATCGCGATAAGTTGCCACAGACGGAGCGGCCCCAACACCACTGTCTCCGCAGTAATGGGCTCGACTTTCTGTGCAAGGAGAGAAAAAAGCGTAAAATCAGATAATCTATACAATAGCGGTGGACTAAAATGTACTTTTAGTTAGTTATTATTGTGCAATTTAAATGAAGGGAGGGATTACTAAAACTACCTGAAAATAAAGCTATCATGGGGACACAGTGGCAGCAGAAAATAGCCAATGGCTTTAAAGATCCTTGAAGTATTTCGAGTTATTGCGAATCTTTCTTTTTATTCCGATGGATTAGAATTTCTCCCGGAATCCTCGCATATTCAACCCAGATTGCAGAGAGACCATTTTGACCTCCGAAACTGGCTGCCTCATTTCAAGTACCTACTGACATGCTTGAGCCATGATAAGTACCGTAATACATTCATTGTTCTATTGGGACATTCCTACAGTTACAACGTACACTATTATATCTCCCCCTCGATATATTGTCTTCTAAGAAACATAAACCTGAACCCTACACAGCTTGGCTAGACACGGTAAAATAACAGGGACGTGCAGAGAATAAAAACCACGATTAGCACGATTCCAAATCCAGGGGTGGCAATTCATTTCTGACTCACAGTTGCAGTATCGATCGGGGTTTGTTTTAAATGACCACAACAATGGATACTGGGTCAGACCATGCTGTAATTTAGAGTCAGGTTGACACCGTTCGCAGGCTTTAAGTCATTGTTTGCAGAGCATATGACGCCTCAATATTCATGTATAGACCGGCGTTTCTATACAACAACAACCGCAAGCATAACATTCCTAGCGAAGGTATTTTTTCGTCTGTAAAAGCATTTGAACATGTGAATTTTGTGGACAGCAGAACTGGATAAATTGTGGATGGACTCGTGTCATATCCAGTATGTGGTCAGGTGTTGGCAAAACCAAGCATCGTATACAAGTTCGATTATGTCCCTTCTAGCTACTGTCCTGTACATGTATGCTAAATGTGGATCCCAATAAAGTCAAAGTCAAGCGGCGTCCTGTGGTAGTTCAGCAGAATATCCGGTTTCCATTCCATTCGGATCACCTGTAAAACACGTTAACCCAAATCCTCATTGCAGAAGAGGACTAATTGAGAATTCTATCGGCGAACATTCCGGCTTCATTCACAGCCGTGTGGATCGATGTGTGAATGGAGACCAGCTGTCTCCGTGATGAAACTGTACTCAGCCGCTCGTCGTTAAACGCACCGCCGATTTCACGTCGTTTGTATTCACAGCAGCTAAATAGTGTTAGACTTTTTATAACGAAATGCGATTCATATATATCCATAAAATCACTACAGTCTTCTTAAAATGGCAATCTATCTTAGATATAAGAGACATATTTTGGTTCCATTCCTTATACAATTGTGGATTCAATCATTCTATATTTGATTCGTCCTTCTATGTTAAAATGGCAACTTTAATTATATGGTTATGCTATTGTTATACAGTTACAATTTGCTTGTCTTTGTTATTGGCTATCAATGAACAGAGATAGAGAAAAAATCTACAGTGGACAGAACTGTACCAATTCCCAGTTACTAAGCAGTAGCAGTACAAGCTTGGATCCCAGGCTAAGTAAAGATAAACAGTTGAAAATCAATCTACGATTCGTACCGCACGGGGGAACTGTCCCAATTACACGGTACGTAGCCGAACAGGCCTGGATCCCAGGCTAAGTAAAGATGAACCAGACGAGTACCACAATAGCACAGCAGAAGCTGTCCCAATTACATGGTACTGAGCCAAACAAGCCTGGATCCCAAACTAGGTAAATCTAAAGTAAAGATGAACAGTAGAACAATAAATCTACGCTTCGAACCGCATGGGGAAACTGTCCCAATTACATGGTACGCAACCTAACAAGCCTGGAACCCAGCCCAATTAAAGATGACCAGTGCCACAATACCACGGCAGAACTGCCCGAACAAGCCTGGATTCGAGGCTAAGTAAAGACGAACAGTAAAAGAATCAATCTACGCTTGGTCCCGCACGGGAAAACATGTCCCAATTACACGGTACGGAGCGCAGCACTACAGTAAAAACGGGGCCTCATGGCGGGGGTTTCAACACCGGCGTACTAAACAACGTGGAACGTGTATCTATGATAAGTACTTCAACGGTATGAGACGCATTGTGTATGTGTCCTTTATATGCCACGCTTGACAGACTTAAAAATATACATGTATACAAATCATGCAATGTATATTGCTATTGCAGATATTACGATCACTACACCTACATTATGATGGAAGAAATGAAAACATGATTGTACAGGTTTCAAACACTACTAATCTTGATGATCTACAATGTAGAACAGATGAGATGACATGTTAGAGCTGTGTTTTTCTCCAACACATACACCTGTATCGCCTGTTTTCGTGTTCACTCATATCCGTACCCAATACCTAAAGACTACACTGTACAGCTTTCATCATCTAAGTACGATCACTATAACTCCTCCTATTACAGAGATGATTCTATCATCTCTCTCTCTCTATTTAGGTTAGACATCCAGGTAATAAGATACGCCAAAAAAACAGGTACGTACTCAAGCAACTGGGTATGGTTTTGGAAACGGTCAGACGTTTCAGGTAGCATCCACTACCTTTCGTCAGTGACACTAAGAGACTGCAGGAGAAATGTAGGTTTCTCTCTCTCTCTTTCTCTCTATCTATCTCTCGTTCTCTCTGTCTGTCTCTCTCACGATCTCCAAAACATCTTTCTTCTTTTCTTACCTTGTTCCTAGTCAGCTGTGCTGTAGCTCCAATGTAGAGATATGAAATGACGGTCCAGATCAGCGCAAAGCTCAGGCAGCCGGCCGCCGCCATTTCTTCAATTTTTCTGCTCAAATCCTGGCGCGGGGTATCACGGGTAACGGCGATTTTACGGAACAATAAATATATATCATTATTTGCAAAATCATGTCCGAGGGCTTATTGCTTTTACTGTCAAAGATACAGTACTATACGGTACAATATCATAATAGGGCGCAGACAACTACTCTCTGGGAGAAACGTATACTAAAAACTGATAAATATATATGTGAGGACCAAATGGATATTGATCTTATAAAAGAAACGGTTTCGAGTAACGCTTTTTGTACCTGGACATAAATTATCGTCTTAAAGCTGCATAGAAAGTTAGTCAGTTAGCTTGAGGCTTTGAGTAATAATTATCGGATCCTAGATAGATCCTATTCTATTACACCACAAGGTGACAGAGCTTCTATTTGCATGCAATACATAATCTCCAAGCACCACAAGTTTCCGTGGAAACGGTGCCTGTCCTTGGTGCTGAACTCGACATCCGCACAATGTTAAACACATACGGTATGGTGAAAACAACACGCGTGCGCTCCTTTTAGAGCGTTTAGTTACTTGCTCGACGCTTAAATATATCAACCACATATTTATAATGGCTTGTATTGGTACATATTTTATCATTAATTGTTTTTTCGATAATTTGCAGTTTTCTTGATCTGTGCAACTAAGCTATAACGTTATCTTTATAAGAATTTCAAGATAGAGGGGACTGGTTCTGACTTTGTACAGAAAAAAAAAATCATCAGAAACCGCTTCAGTAACAAACGAAACTTTACTACAAGAATTTGTAAACTTGAATACATATTAATAGCCGGCATCTATACAACCATCCACACAGTAACACTTACAGGTCTCCCCATAGATAACAGTATAGAGCAGCAAAAAGACAGGTTCCCCTCTAATAACTTGATTGTCAAACTTTCTGTGATATCTAAGCAAAAAGAAATATTAAACTACGATCCGAATAAATTAATTCAACACAAGTTGGGAGCACAAAGACCTAATACTAAGAGAAATATCTAATATATATGAATGCTGCCTGGTTATATACTAGTATATAGGTGCCCCTTTGGGGGAAGGAAAAAAAGAATTTTTACAAAAATCTTTAAAGGTTCTACTCTTCATTTCTTTGTCTTTCACATAATATTACCGAGACAATCTCACAACAAAACGGTAACCAAACCTAGGGTCTAGTATCATCCATACATCAAAATATAGTATGCATAGAGTACCTAATTCAAAACCATGTGTAGTATGCAAAGTACCTGATTCAAAATCTAATTATAACACATTTGTTTTTACAAATGAAAAAAATTACACTCATTAGAAGAATATAAATTACAAGTATGCCATCTATATTGCCAGAGCTCTTTAGCCTATAGTAAAATTGAAAGAACACAATTACGTTGTTTCTGTTAGATATTGTATTTTGAAAAGTACAAAGTCATGACAAAAGCTTGCATGGTTCATAATAATCTTCAGAACACTCTTGTTATCACTCTGTATATTACAAAGCATTAATGTATATGTCATTGAAAGTATAAAGAGAATCGTTTTCATCACTCAGCTACACTAGATAGTGACCTCAAACACATAAAATTTTTCTTTCACAAACATTGTACAAATGTTTCTTCACCATTCTATCAATTCCCTTTGATTTGAAAATCAAACAGAGAAACAAATATTTACAGAGGGAACACCGGTATCATGTACAATATAATTCTTGCATATTATAATTACACAGAAAGATTTTTTAATAACCTGAAATATCATCTTCAGCAAAACCATCTCAAACCCAAACACAGAGTCTATAGAGTCTATATAGAGTCTATGATGTTCATAGTCATAGTCTTCAGAGACTGACATATATGACATACACAATGATGTTCAACTATATTGAAAATGAAAAATGGTTAACAATTGTAGATACTGTAACTAATACTTGTGCATTTGAACTCCCCCAAATTCTTCTGCTCTACCCTGTTTGCTACAGTATATATCCACACAAATAAATACTTATTATTAAACTTGTCCCATTTCTGGAATAGGATTAGTATGGCTGATTTGTATGTCATTATGATGCAACGTTTTCTTCAATCGATTCTTAACAGTTGTGATAAGTAATGTATCAAGAGAAGCTTTTTCAAGGACAACTTTAAAATTTCCAGAATTTTTTTTACCCTTCCAAGATCATGGAAAAAGGCACCTTTAAGTTTATACAATTGGTAATTGTGATTGCCTGAGTTTCCTATATATAGATATATATACATGTACACACGTAGAAATTTAACATCATTAGAACAGAAAAGACCTCAAGATTAGAGTCATTTTAATACAGTTAGAGAAAGACACAAACTAATTCAGAAGTTCTATTGACTATAAGTACACAAAATACATAAAATACTTTGGTTAAGTACTTTCCATAGTAGTGCTATGATGTTGTTTCATGTACAACAATATAAGACCAAAATATATCAAAATCTCAAAAAATGGTAATTAGTACCACAACCATTAATGTCATCAGCTCAAAAGATATGGATAATGTCTTACAGTATTGTAGCAGCTTGTCACAACCTTTCGTACAACATCAGTAGACAGTTGGCAGCATACAAAACCTTATATATACTGTACAAAGTACATGTTAGAAGAAGTACATGTAGAGATATGACAGTAGAAAATGCGTGAACTTCAACAAGACAAGAATGGCTTTTAACATACACACTTAAAAATCTTAGGGATACAATTTTCCCAGTGATTGTGCAGTTCAATAAAGCATATTATTGGTTAGGTTTTGTTTGAAGTTATTGGAGTTTGCACCATTTAAATCTAAAATGTTTCTGATTGAATTCTGTGAATGTGTTAAATATGACGAGCCTGTTTGGTTTTATTTTCAAAACCTTAAGTTATAGCCTGCATCTTATATAAAGCAGTAAAAGAGCAGAGTTTTAGGTCTGTGCCATCTGTGCGTTGACTGCAGAGAGATGAAACTTTGAGCTCTGTACCCTTAAGAAAAAGTACAGGGCTATGTAAAAACAGTCCCTATATAAAGCAGTAAAAGAGAGCCCGTTTGCAGAACATACTGCGCCTGCGCAGAACCCTGGATTTAGGCAGTTTTCGTTGAAGTTTTGGTCAACGTTGCATCAGAATTTTGCCTGTTGCAGACGATATCTTTTCCGACATAACATTTGAAAACTACTTTCCTAATGCTACCCTTATATGAGCAAATACAAGTTATATGAGACGTTCTGCCAAAGTGCTATGCACAATACATTACGGGTTTCGCGCAGGTGCAATACATTCTGCCGACGTGCTGTAGAAGAGCAGGTTTCTAGGTCTGTTTCATCTGTGCGTTAACCAGTTTATAGTACAGCCCCTTGTTAGCCAGTAGTTCCTGGTGCTTGCCGATCTCCTGCACTTTCCCGTGGTGAATCACAGCAATCTTGTCGGCGTTGAAGATGGTGGAGAGTCGGTGTGCGATGACGATGCTCGTTCTGCCCTCCCGCGCCCGGTCAAGGGCCTCTTGCACAACCTGCAAGATATATTTTACGAATCGTCATTTTTTGCAGACAGACATCAATGTCACCCATAAAATTGCTGTAGCCTAACTGCTGTATATATAGTTTTTCTTACTTACTAGCTAGAACCAATCCAGAAAGTCTCCCCTACACCTTTTTCATTTAGTAGTAGGCTCCTAAAGAACAAGATGGAATACAGGTATTGAGGAATGCATAAATTCTGTATATCTGTCTTAACCCTTATAAGCTGCTGGAGTTTCTCTCATGCTCTCAGTGCTGGGGTTTATATTTGGTTCATTTCCTCCAAAATACCCCTAATTTGTTATACATCAATAGAAAGCTAAGAGCCTACACTTTCTAGAAATGCCATGCAAGTGACCAAAGTCAGTCAGTAGCAAGACGGAATTCACAGGCAACAGTAGCAATAAAAATACATGCATGTAGTTAATATAAAGAGCATATTCAGTGACAATTGTAATAAGAGTAAATACATGTACATCTGTTGCAAACACTCTCACCTTTTCACTCTCAGTGTCCAGGGCAGACGTAGCTTCGTCCAAGAGGAGGATCTTGGGATTGCGCACCAGAGCGCGAGCGATGGCGATCCTCTGCTTCTGTCCTCCCGAGAGCTGCGTACCCTTCTCTCCTGTGTTCGTCTCATAACCCTAAAAAAATACAATTATACATATTAAAATTTCATCACAATATTACACATTTAAAGGCTCATCACAAAATCTCATCATGAAAAAAATTATGACACACCTACTGGTAATAGAAAAAATTTCAGTACAAAATAACAAACCTTATATAGAAAACTTTTTTGTCTGTACAAAAAATTGGAACAGGGATATCAATCATTGTGCTTGTCGAAAAGAGCTAGGAGAATGTCTCCCCGGTTCTATGAACCTGTAAATTGTGTACATGGAGTCTGTGTTATCTATCAACCAGTGAGCTAAAACTGGATCAAGATCACTTTCTTGTAGCATGAGCCCGCCCAGACCTCCTGATATTTACCAAAAGAATTACTCTCATAATGTGTAGAGAGAGAGAGACCGAGAGAGAGAGACCGAGAGAGAGAGAAAGAGAGATAGAGACAGACAGAGAGAGAGACAGACAGACAGAGAGAGAGACTGTATCTGTATAGCTGGTATAACTGCCCTTTGGCATAACACACAAGCTTCACAGGCTTGCAGACAATGCTTAACTTACCTCCGGCAGGCTGATGATAAAGTTGTGAATGTTCGCGGCCTGGGCGGCTGCCTCGATCTCGGCCTGTGTCACCTCCCTCTCGTTGTCCCCGTACGCAATATTATCCCGAATCGTTGTGTTGAAGAGTATGGGCTCCTGCGACACGATGCCCATCTGCTTCCGCAGCCACTGGATGTTCAGGGTGCGGATGTCCTTGCCGTCAATCATCTGGGGGTCAGAGGTCACAAGAATGGTTAGTTAAGATGCCCCTACTGTACATGGTGACAGCAAGTTCCACTCTGTGATACTTCTAGGAAAGAATTGAGTGTTTGAACACCTCAATCCTTGGTTGATAACTATGGTACTTGAAGGTAAATAAAGGTTGTCCCATAGCCTTTGCTATAGGCAGCTGGGCTAGTGGGTTTGTAGTCCACTGTGTCCAGGCACAGTATTTATAGCAGTATTGGAAGGTGGAGCCCATCCCTCTCCTTCCACTGCCTTTTACCTCCCCAGCTAGAGTCAGGTTCCCATTTTACACCTGGGTGCATGGAGTAAAGAAAGTTGTTTAAAGTGCCTATCCCAAGGAGATGATGTCCAGCCAGGAATCAAACCCACGACCTCGCAATCTTCTGTCTGCTCGCCTATCGACTTGGCCATTTGACAACACACTGGTAAAACGTTAAAAAATGGTAATTTGGAAACTTGAAGAGTATGGGCTCCTGCGACACAATGCCCATCTGCTTCCGTAGCCACTGGATGTTCAGCGTGCGGATGTCCTTGCCGTCAATCATCTGAAGATCAGAAATCACAAGAAACGGTTAGTTACTGTTACTGATCTTTATCTCAATCGAAGTCAGGTTACCCTTTTACACCTGGGTGTATGGAGTAAGGAAAGTCGTGTAAAGCACTGCCTTTCCCAAGGGGATGAGGTCTAGCCAGGAATGCAAGGAATCAAAAACATGATGTCCCAATCTTCTTTCTGCTGCCATTTGACAAATTGCTGTGGTAAAATGTTAAAGAATGGTAAATTTGGACAACTTGAAGAGAATTGGGTTGGGTCACTTTATGTAGCTGGACGGGCTGGTCAGCATATAAATGGTAACATAGAACCTCTCCAATAGTTGTACTGGTTGAGAAGCACACATGCAGACACACAAACAGACACACTGGAAACAAAATCCTTGTTCACAGCGGTAAAACATTTAACAAATAATCTTTTAACTCACCACATTGCCAGCGAGAGCGTCATAGAACCTCTCCAGTAGTTGTACAGAGGTGCTTTTGCCACAGCCGCTGCTGCCCACCAGGGCCAGGGTCTCTCCCGGACACACACAAGCAAACATTCAAGAAACACACACTCAGACACACTCAAAAAACTTTGCTGACAGTGGTGAACAGATTCACTGTAACTTGAAAACTTACCACATTGCCAGCGAGAGCATCATAGAACCTCAGTCTCCAGTAGTTGTACTAGTATACGGAAGCACAGGAGTGAACACACACACAAACACACTGGAAAAAACTCACATTCACTGTGGTCAAACGAGTGATAACTTTTGGACAACTCACCACATTGCCAGCGAGAGCGTCATAGAACCTCTCGAGCAGCTGTACAGAGGTGCTTTTCCCACAGCCGCTGCTGCCCACCAGGGCCAGGGTCTCTCCCGGCCGTACCGACGTGCTGAACTGCTTCAGCACCGTGACTTTGTCTCGGGTCGGGTATGCAAACTGCACGTCTCGGAACTGGACCTCTCCCTCACAGCTTTGCTGTGGAGATTAACAACCAATGACATCTTGCTTATTACTAACTAAAAGGCTCTAGCACACTGAAGCAGTCAGTAAGGCCTAGGAAAAAAATGTTGTGTCTCCTGTTTCCAGTTTAAGTCCTGAAAAAATTAGGGTCGGTAGGAAGGGATTTTCTTTTCTTTTTTTTATCTTTTCTTTTTTTTTTAGACTTTGGCAATTTCTGCTCACCTGCTCACCTGCTTCTAGTGGTGTAATTTATACACTTTAACAAAGTAAAACTTGCATGAGGACACTTAAAATTATTCAATGTCAGGACAAAATGTGGGAAAACTGATTGTACAACATGTCATCACTCAGATGTCAGATCATGGAGCTAGGAAAGGTTGATCAGATCAAAAAATTTATGTCCCCACAAAAAAAAGGCTAGGGTAGGCAGTTTTTTCTAGGGTTGGTTGGAATACAGGGAACACAACATTTTCTTTCCTCAATGGCCTTAGCACACTGCAGCAGCCACTTTTAACCAAGCTCTGTTGGTTACGGGATTAAGCAGCAGGGATAAAATGAATGCTGTTGAGAAACAACCAATGGCATCTTCCTTAATGTTTAGCACACTGAAGCAGTCGCTAACCAAGCTCTATTGGTTATGGGGTTAGGCAGCAGGGAGAAGGTTAGTAATTTCTACTATGAACTATTCTATATTCTAGAAAAAACAGATTAAAAAAATGATTTGCAGCGGGGAGCTTTTTTTTATTCTAGACACTATTCTAGTTCAATTCAAGCTAAATTTTAGGTTATTTTGCAAAAAAAATTTTTAAGATGAATCAGTTAACCAATTGTATAAACAAAATTATATATCTCACCAATATACCAGGTGGTATGGAGTGAAATACGCAAACAACATACATGTATTTCACTCCTATACCACTTGACATGTTATGAAATATAAATTTTGAAGAAACAGCTATATGTGAAAAGCTCACGGGTTTGTCCCCTTCCTCGCTAGAGCTATCAATCGCCGGCTCTCTGTCGAACAGTTGGAACATTCGGGTGGCCGAGGATTTTGCCTTGGCATAGTCTGGGGCAAAAGAGCTAGCCTGTCCGATAGCCATAGCTCCAAAGATGATGGCACCTAGTACACTGTTCAAAAGAAAAAGAGGAGAAATATTAAATATCAAATTGAATTTACAACTATGACACTTACAGGCATTTCTCCATCTTGGCTTGAGCTGTCTATGGTTGGTTTTCGGTCGATAAGGCGAAACATGAGTGTTGCTGAAGTCTTTGCTTTAGCATAGTTCGGGACAAAGGAGTTGGCTTCGCCGATAGCCATGGCTCCGAAGATGATAGCTCCAAGCACACTGTTTGGCACAGCAGGTAATCATTAAACTAGTCTGGTATGCAATCAATCAATCAATCAATCGATCAACCAATCAATCAATGATTCAGTTAGTCAATCAGCAAATCAACCCCTCTTCATCATCTTTGACACCTTTTCACTCAATCAGTTTGTGATTGGTCTGTTGATCTGAAGTTATAAAATCAATCAACTAAACAATTAATAGATTAAATATTCCAATGAATTAATCAACCAACTTCTGTATCTGTATAGCCGGTATAACCGCCTTTCGGCGTAACACACCAGCTTCGAACTTGCCCATAATCATCATGACTTTCATTGAATATACCTGCATTACATAATATCATGCATGCAATTAAAACATTTGCATTAGGAACAGTACATGGAGGATGGAAGAGGGGTAGGCAATAGAAAAGATGGGACATCTTCATGTAAGCGAAAAGCTACGAGAAACAGAAAACCACGAAGGGTGAAGAAAACTGGTTATCAGATCATTGTAGTGCTCCAAAGGACAAATAATTACACTAAGAGATAGATGAGATAATGAGAGATAAAATGTAACAAAATAATCTAGTATGTACTACTCACAGGAACACATCTCTGAAGTTCATGTGTCCGTTCGCGACCAGCCAGGCCCCAAAACGGAAAATGGCGGCGTAGGCGAAGTAGATGATGCACTGTGAGAAGGCGAAGCCAAGTCCCGTGATGTGGGCCTTCTTCTGTGACTGCTGGTACGGCCCCTTCAGCTTGTCTGCGTACAGGGTGCAGAACTTCTGCTCCAGACTGAGGGAGGCCACCGTGCGGATGTTTTCTACAGCTTCTACAGCAGTCTGGGAAGGAATAAATTAAAGAAATGTTTCTTCTTAACAACTAGGCCATGAAATCAATTGACAAGTGACAGAGACTTTGACTTTATTGGGATCCACATTTAGCATACATGTTCATGACAGTAGCTATAATTCTTCTTGTGCGCTGTTATTGCGTAACATCAGTTTTGTTTTGGTTCAGTTCAGTGTGAAACTGTGAATGTCATTCAGCACCAAGGACAGGGATGTAACATTGGTATAAATGTAATTAAAGGTTTAACATCAGCGCAAATGCTATTCAGCACCAGGGACAGAGGCACACATATCGTATACTACTTTGAATTTTTAATTCCAGAAAAAAACTAAATCTAATATCTAATACCAATTCAAAATCAAATAAACTTTGTTATTTTCTTGTACGAGACTTCTGCTGTCTGGCTTCATCTTGACCCTTGACCTACCTTTGCAGCATCCTCCACAGACTTCTTCTCCTCGCTCGAATATCCCGCCAACATCCTCATCTGCAGGAAGCCTTTGACCCTTAACCTCTTCTTAAAATTTGACCTCATCTTGACCTTTGACCTACCTTCCCAGCATCCTCCACAGCCTTCTTCTCCTCGCTGGAATATCCTGCCAACATCCTCATCTGCAGGAAGCCTGCGAATATCATAAAGGGCACGAAGGCCAGACAGAGCAGGGTCAGCTGCCAGCCGTAGATAAAGGCCAGGATAACCGCTACACCCAGGTTAAAGATGTTCTGGACAATTGTGCCAAGCCGAGCGCCCGTGGCCTGAAAGGAAATACAATCAAATTTGTGACTGCTGATTCAGAAGAAAGATAGTGCAAAGTCAAGCGCCAGTAGCCTGAAAAGAAAAAATAGAATCAAATTTGTAACAAATGCTTCACAAGAAAGAAAGCTGAATGTGTATTATAGCTGCTATTCCCAGGTTAATGCTCTTCATGATCGTTGCAAGTCGAGCGTCTGTAGCCTGAAAGAAAGTGGAGTCAAATTTGTGATCATCTACAGGAATGGCACGAAGGCCAGACAGAGCAGGGTCAGCTGCCAGCCGTAGATAAATGCCAGGATCACAGCAACTCCCAGGTTAAAGATGTTCTGGACAATCGTGCCCAGTCGAGCACCAGTGGCCTGAACAAGAAAATATGGAGACAATACAATCAATTCCCCATAGATTTCTTTGATTGATTATAGGCACAGTAGCCTTTTAAGTACAGAAAACTATAGAAAAATATTTGCACTATCTCCTCTCTCTCTCTCTCTGTAGCATATTATATCAATCAGAATTGCCTGCTATTATTTAAGCAGCCAAACAGAAACAACTAAATCATAACTACAACATTAATGACATCTGATGATACTACAATTTCAGAAGCAGCTTTCTTACCCCCTGGACCTGTGAAGCCTGTACAGCCAATCTTGTAGTCAACGCTCCCGTGTTGTTCTTGTGGTCATCAAAGTACCCAATTTCCTGTAATTATATATTAAAAAAAGAACAACTAATAGTATACAAATCACAAACATAGATAACAACAAACAACAATACTAACTGGGCCAGAACTGATGGCCAAAGAAAAAGAAAATGCACAATAACAAGGCAAAGTAATAATTTCAAAAAAAGATACAGATTTAACTTAGCCCCAAAGACTGACCTGTCTAAGTAGAGCACTGAAGCCCATCTGCCTCAGTCTCATAGTCAGCATTTCTCCAGACTTGCCGTAACAGTAGCCCTGTAGAAAGTACAATTCAACATACTTCAGTGTGAATAATGATTTAATAGACTCGTGGTGTTTCAGTTTGATTGTGTAACAGTTCAGTGTGCATGTCATTCAGCACCAAGGACATTGTGTGATATCAGTTTGAATGTTATTACGAGTTTTTACATCCAATGTGAATGTCATTGTGTAAGTCAGCTCAGTGTGAATGCCATTCAGCACCAGGGAGAGGGGTGTGATATCAGTTTGAATGTTTTTAAAAGGTGTAATATAAGAATGCATGTCATTGTGTAACACCAGTTCAGTGTGAATGTCATTCAGCACCAAGGACAAAAGTCTTTAGTACAAAGAACAGAGCTGAAACATCAGTGAATGTATTCAGCACCAAGGACAGGGTTGTGTCAGATTTTATGTTATTTAGCGGTGTAACATCAGAGTGTGAATGTTATTCAGCACCAAGGACAGGGTTGTATCAGTTTTAATATTTTTCAGAGGTGTGAATGTACTTCAGTACCAAGGACAGGGGTGCAACATATCTGTATAGTATACATCTAGGAAGACAGTTAACAAAACCAAAGAATAAGAAACAAATATCTACCTGGAGGAACATAGTGATCATGGACCCTCCCCCGATGGCCAGGAACAGCAGAGCGTACAGAGTCGTCTTCTTCTCCTGCTCTACTGGGTCGGCTATTCCAAACGCCTGAAACACAACAGACATTCACCATGATCACTACATAATTATCTGTATCTGGATAGCTGGTATAACCGCCCTTCGGCGTAACACACCAGCTTCTGTATCTGTATAGCCGGTATAACCACCCTTGGGCATAACACACCAGCTTCTGTATCTGTATAGCCGGTATAACCACGCTTGGGCATAACACACCAGCTTCACAGGCACGCGGCAAGGTGGCCTGCTACACCCAATTATAACTTACATGTACATTACAAAGATGTCCTTGAATTGACCACATGCATTGAACCACATACTTTAGTTACACAAATCTACTGAATCACATATACAATGTATATCAACATGTATCAGATGGACAGGTTTTCAATTTTATGATGAAACAATCCATTATGGAAATGTCAGATGTTCAAATGGGGATGGATGACAGACTAAATGGGATCCAAACCCAGATTATGTAAGTGAACAACCCTATTAGTAACCACAAGACCACCAGGCATGCACCTTAATAGGTTGTGTCATGGAAAGAAAAGGAAGCACAAGTTTATTGTTAACTTACCCCCAGGACTTCAGCAAACAGGATAGCGAAGCAGGGGTTGACGGCTCCGTTGATGGCAGCACAGAAGGTCCCGACAAGGATGTACGGCCACTCAGCCGCATTCAGCTTCATCACGCGCTTCATGTCTGGGTCCTCAACCTCCTCCTGAAATTTAGTTATACACAGAAAGGTATTATTAACTGAAATTGTTACTATTTTAACCTATGTGTTCTTATGATGATGATTTTTAAATGATGATGATGTTTTTAATCTACGTATTGTGATGATGTTTGTATGTTGTATAATTGTAAAATGTCAATGCAATTCAGACGTGCCAGAAGCACTTCGGCACGTCTGCCATGTTGATATTTAATAAAGATTTGATTTGATTTGAAGGTTGAGGATACAATGGCACACTCATCAAATTGTCAAAGACTTGCCGTCATGGTTTTATGCGTGGTAACCTCTCACTACAAACTTACCATATTGCAAATACTATTTTCTGTGTTCCATTTTATCTGTTCATAGGTTTCAAATTAGTTCTTTCTTTTATCGTTGAAGAGATTCATCAGTCACGTATAGTATAAGTTCAGTAAGATAATTCTTTCAATCAGTGACTATTAAATCTTAAGGTACATACCTCCGAATTTTCGACGACTAGTCAGTTCGTCTTGGTCACGGAATGATCCTAGTCTCGCGAGAGAACGTGAGACTAGGACGAGACTTTCTTTTATTTTTGTGTTTCATTGGTGAAGGGTGACATCTCCAATGCAAATTTGTGACGCGGCAAATGTATGCTTAAAATATAGTTCTTGGGAAATCCTTTCCCCTCTTGCCATTAAGTAAACAAACTTAAATGAATTTACAGTTAGATACTGAAGATAAAGACACACCTCCTCTTCTGCCTCTTTCTCACTCTTGCGAGACACAGTTGACATGGTTCGCTCCAGCTTCTTGGCTGATGTCTGTCGGGTCAGATGCATGCTGGACTTCTTCATAAGGTCCTCTGTTGAAGGATAAAACGAATGAATTCAGAAAAGTGACAAGATTTTAAAACTTTCTTCTGTGTTGTGTTATTTATGACATTCATTAAGTTTGCCTATTGTGATGCTACTGAATTTAAATTTTAATGTAATTTTACTTGGAAAGGCTTCCAGACATTGAGTGCAAAACAGCATGCGGTTATGCCAAAAATTTGAATGTTATTATATACTAAAAAATCACCATTTTTAGAATAATTCTAAACGATTTCTTTTCGTATCAATTACAGCTTGAAATTGCATTTTTTTCCAATTGTTTGAAAGATACTTAATTGGGCAGCTGTGGCTTTTATACAAGTTACTAGTTTTAAATTTGCAAAGAAATTGGCATGCCTTCCTAAGCTTTGTCTATCTTCTACTTTAACATGCACTTAAAAGTTATATAATGAACCAGATTCATTGACACACCATACTACTCTGCAAAGACAGAGATCCAAAACAGGCATTGATTTCTGACTGACTAATAGCTATTGACATACCAACAGTAATTTTGACCTTTAAATTCAAAATGACTGAAGGTCAATAAAATGGTTCATTATTTGAAGCTTAGACACCATAATTATACATTAAACACCCATCATGCAATTAACTATAAATGCTTTTTTATTCTTCTGACTACTTCACCGCAAGTTGACAAAATTAAGATGTCAGGAGCTTTGAATTTGTTTACCTGACATCATGTCTTCTGTTGTACCATGGAACGGAAAAAATGGCATAAAGAAATTAATCTGCATGAAACAAAATGAGCTCACACAAAGGAAACAAACAATGGTTACATGAAATGAAATGAAATGCAAAGAAATTGAAGGAAAGAAAATGATAATGATAATGTTGAAAATACACGCAAATAAACATGCAGCAAGCAAGCTAGCAGCAATAAAATTTTGTACATGTACTAAACACTAGCACTTTGCTTTTACCATTTGCATGACAAATTTTACTTTAAACATTGCTTGCCATGCACAATAAGGACCTAAAATAAGGGAAGGGTTTGCCAATGCATTGCAACTAATAAAGTATGTTTTGCTAAGGTCTACCTTGCCTAGAGCTGTGTACCGGTACGCAGTACCGATACTGTACCGGAAAAATTGATTAGGTACAGGTCCAAAATACCTAATCCCTCAGTACCGGTACTGTACCTAAACAATTTCACACCAATTTTATGCCTATTTGTGACCTCAAATGTGTAAATAGCTGGTTAACAATGGGTCACTGTGTAAGGACAGTGTGTTCACGAAAACAAAAACATCTTTACTTTTACCTATATTTTATCTGAACATTCTCCATAAACAAAAATTAAACCTATATCAATGTTTTTCTTGTTATTACAGGAGTTCAGAAGAGCATATACATTGCTCGAATTGTTCAGGTACAGGTTCAGGTCCGGACCTGTACCTAAACCTGTGTACCTGTACCTGTACCTGTACCTAAAATTTGTTTAGGTACACAGCTCTAACCTTGCCACACTAATTCTTTGCTTTTTCCATTTCCATGACAAACCTAATTTTAACTTAAACATTGGTTGCCATGCATGTACAATATGGACCTAAAATAAGGGAAGGGTTTGCCAATTGCAGCTAGTAAAGTATGTTTTGCTAAGGTCTACCTTGCCACCATAAATAAGTAGTTTTTAAAGATGATACCTTCTATTTATCGTTGTTCAGTCGTTGACAGTTAATATAGGCAGCGTTGCAATTATAGACATTGCAACAGCAATGTTATAATTAGGGTTGGAAGGAATTATATAATCATATGGTATTAAACATTGGGCAAGGTACATGTAATACAAAGAAACATTAAAGAATGGAAGAAACAAGTCATGACATTGTTTTCACATATTTTTGGTGATAATTGTAAGTAGAATGAATAGAATAGTGCTGTACGATTTTGGAAAAAAATTTGAACCTTTTTTCAAACACTTTTCTTTTAATAACAGGAACAACAATTCATTTTATTTTTTTACATTTTTCTTCCTTTTAGAAAGAAATGTTAGATAAGCATTATGCTAAATAAAGAAGCGTCGGCAGCTTCAAAGCCAAGAAAAGCAGAAAATTGGCAGAAATTTCATAGATTGTTATTAAAATTTTAAAGACACACCTGCATAGACTTCTCCATCTTCTTCAGAATCCTTATCCTCTTCATCTTCAGTAGCAAAAGTCTGAAAAAAAAATATGATGATGACAATTTTGCTATTTATCATAACCTGTTTGTCATAGACTGATAGGTAAATGAAATGGTGCCAATTGCAACATTGATCAATTTTGTCATCAGTAAAATGAAATAAAATAAAAGACAAAGACCTTAATATATATTTATGAAGAACAGTGTTGGGAACAATATTGGAACTGGTAAAGCCCATCATTCTCCTTCCCAATGCAAGTTAGGTATTATATTATATGCTAAACTATAATATCATATTATTTCATATTCATTTCATAGATTAAGGAAAGTTGTCTAAAATGCTTTTTCCCGAAGTCACAATATCTATAAAGTTAACACATACTAACTACTGAGTGTACATTTTGTAGCTATAGTACTGACGGGAATCAAATCCATAACCCCTCGATCCCGTGCTTCATGTTCAGACTACCTGTGTGGTGACCAGTGTGTAGTAGACCCCCTTCTGTGCCATCAGTTGATCGTGAGTCCCCTGTTCTACGGCTACCCCGTTCTCGAACCCAACGATGATGTCTGCAGTCTTGATGGTGGAGAGTCGGTGAGCAACCACGAGGGTGGTCCTTCCCATACGTGCCTGGAGGGAAAAGATATGCAAAATTTTCATAATGATGTATTAACAACATTATTAACAACAGAAATATATGCAGAATGTCATTAAAGATTTCTCTGTTTGTTGATTTACTACTATTGGATGGATGGATAATGTCAGGGAGGACTTCCACCATCTCAACCCACAGGATTGAGCTTCAGCATTAATGTACAAGCACGTCTAACCCTTGGGGGATAGGGGACAACTGACATTAAACCGTCTCTTCGTTAGTGAGTGAGTGAGTCTCAGGGACTATTACTCAGGGGCAGTTTTTTAACAGCTGACTATGCAATAAAAAAGTGAATGCAATCTTGAACCAGTTACTGAAAAGCTTAATATCTTCCACTGGCTGTGACAGAGAAGACAGATGATGTTATATAGCTCAGCCATCCGAAACAATATAATAATAGACTAAGTCTACCAGTATCTGTAACATTGTGTACCTTATCCAGAGCAGCCTGAACTGTAGCCTCACTCTCAGTGTCCAGTGCAGACGTGGCTTCATCCAGTAGCAGGATTCGTGGATCCCGCACGAGAGCCCGGGCGATCGCGATTCTCTGTTTCTGTCCTCCTGATAACTGGGCACCTCGCTCTCCTACCAGGGTCTCGTATTTCTGTGTTCAGCATAGATATATTCTGAATCAGATATATCGGTATTCAATGCATTCTATGGCTCAAGCAAGTTAGTGTACAGTCAAGTTATTCTCTGAAAAATATAGTATAAGGCATAAAGCATGACACATATGATTGAATGTATAATACTAAGTATCATAAAGATATGAGTTGTAACAGTTGCACTAAGTGCAAAATGTTTTATTTTTCTAGTAGAAAGAGAAGCTAAAAATGAAGTTTTTATAGCCGTGTCCAAGTCATTATCAATCTTTCAATGATTTTAGGAAAGACAGCTGTTAAATATACTACAAAAGCCCAATGGATGGCATTTCAGCACTAGGGACATAGACATACCATATCTTGTGCAGCTTGAAAAATGGCTGCCATTATAGCAAGGCAGAATATAGGTGACACAAAAGAAACTTTTAAGATCCCTAACTAGCACAAAGTGTGTTTCTATACATACCTATGGATGGCATTTCAGCACTAGGTACATAGACATACCATATCTTGAAAAAGGCAGTACATAGGTGACACAAAACATACTTTGAAGTTTCCTAACTTGTAGAAAATGTACCTGGATGGCATTTCAGTACTAGAGACATAGACATACCATATCTTCTGCAGCCTGAAAACTGTCTGCCATTATAGAAAGGCAGAACATAGGTGACGCAAAAGAAACTTTTAAGATCCCTTACTAGCACAAAGTGTGTTTATATACATACCTATGGATGGCATTTCAGCACTAGGGACATAGACATACCATATCTTGTGTAGGCTACCATTATACTGTATCAACACATATAGGTGATACAAAAGAAACTTTTAAATTTGAGATCCATTATAAGTATAAAGAACGTATTTATATTTAATAGTATTACATACCTGTGGCAGTTTAGAGATGAAGTCATGTGCGTTGGCCTCCTGAGCAGCCTTCTCAAGTTCAGCCTGGGTCACATCCTCACGACCATACCTACAACATTCAGGAAACTTAATGAATTCGATTTATATGGAGTTAAAGATTCACCAAAAAGCAGTTACTCAAGCAACTGGATATGATTTTGAAAACGTCAGACGTTTCAGCTAGTATCCACTAGCTTTCGTCAGTGACTGAGAGACCAGAGGGGAAATGCAGGTTTATAAACACAAACTAGTTAAAGATTAGGCTAAAACTGATAAATATTGGTTGTAACTTACTCAGAATATCATTTTTTTTTGGATTGGTGTTATCTTAGTTTCAAGTTTAACAAAATTGTGACACCATACACCTGCATCAATTGTCTTACTAACAGTTACATCATACTGTAATAAAGACTTGTTTAAAACCATCAATTTAAAACACGTGACAACCTCATATTCCCTTCTATTGTGGTGTTTAATTGCCACACAAAAGTAAACAAATTTTACAGTGTCAAGTTAAAATAATTGTACTGTATAGAAGTTGTGAGCCTGAGAGAACAAACTGATGTTCGGTCATATGACCGCTTTTTGACTTATGGATTTCTCGTGTTAAAGACTGTAAGGACCATTGGTGAGACAAGAAGAACCAAGTTTAACCCTTGTCCTGCTGGCACTGTATTTTTAAATAAATTCATGTCTTAATCAAGACCTTGACTTTTTTGCCCTGCGGTGGCAAAGTTACTTCCCGCATTTATTGCATCGCTGCGGTGTGATGCGTTGTGCAAGAAATACTCCCAAATTGTACATAATGTCATATAAAAGGTGCTATATAGATGGTACTGCATGTGCAACCTATATATATATATATGGGTCCCGCAGGACAAGGTTTTTAACATACCTGATGTTCTCAGCGATGGTGGTGGCAAACAGAATGGGCTCCTGACTCACCACACCGATGTGCTGCCTCAGCCACTGGATGTTCAGGGAGCGGATGTCCTGTCCATCCAACTCAATCTTTAAAAAAAAATGTTACAAAACCTGTTAATCTGCACAGCATGTCACACACTTTGGTTTCCCTGAATACATCACTAAAAGCACATTTCCAACAACAACAACAACATGTAGTACATTACTGTTACAATGATATATATTCAATTTGATGATACAGAAAAACCTTAATACCGTGTAACGATAATCATCATGATTCTATTTTCTTCTGGTTCTTCCAAATGAAGTATGATTCCATTTAATGTTAATGAAGCCCTGTTAGTATAAACTTAAGGTTGTAAGTACCTGACTGAGAGTAACTGTATTTGTTTCCACTACATATACAGTGTATAGGACAGTCTTTGGTATGGCTTGGCCGGGGATCAAACCCACGACCATTCACATACATTGTACATGTACAAGGTGGGCACTCTACTTCAGCCATTGCAGCTACATGTATTGTTGATGGTTAGTACTATATACATTGTATATTGTTTTGAGAAATAATAATATAAAACTCACCACCCCCTCCTGTGGGTCGTAGAAGCGCTGTATCAGCTGGACAGTGGTGCTTTTCCCACAGCCGCTGGAGCCGACCAGCGCGACTGTCTGTCCTACATCTGCCTTCAGACTCAGGCCCTGCAGTACCTGGCAACAACAATTGTAGAACCACAGAAATTTGTAAACTTGACGCAGGCATGCACATGTACAAATAACATGTATGCTTGTACCCCCTAAATTTTGCTGGACAGTGACAATCAAGATTTTGTGTTAATTAATCGTAACACATTCCTTAATCGAAAAACCAGCACCAGTCTACAGTGGAGACATCACTTCAAAAATTGCAGACTTAGAAATGCTCTAAAAATGTTGGTCACAATGGCAAATTGTGCTACCATTTGTAAACAATTGCTTTAAACCTTAAAGACTCTGAGGTAAAAATTGTGCTTTGAAAAAGATGCAAAAGGAATTGTTATTTTGCAGATCCAGTGCTGTAACATAACATACCCACTTTAATCTCATGATATTATACTACATGTATAACCATGCCCTAAGTGCCACTCAAATGTAACAGTTAAACTGCAATAATACGTACAGGCACATCAGCGCGAGCAGGGTAGGTGAAGTGGACATCTTTAAACTCGATGTTGCCCTTCAGACTGTCCGGCCGATGACCTTCCTCCGACATGCTGTCAATCACCGGCTCCTGAAGACGCAAACAAAAACACCAAAGGTTTAGTTTTATTCAAATTGAATAAAAAAACATATTAACCAAAGGTAACTATCATATGGTTGGATTTTAAGGGTTTTTAAGCAAAACATGAGGATAAATCAAACTTCAGCAAACGATAAGGAACCCAGGTTAAATGTACAGTCATTTAGGATCCAAGATTTCTACACAGTGGACCATTTAGGATGCAAGATTTCTCAACCATGCAAGATAAGGCCCATGTAGCATAGCACCCCCTACCAACTACCCACCTTTTAGCAGCTGCGAAAAGGTTCAATATTATTACAGCTTTTATTTACTTACTGACAGCTATATTGCACTCAATAGGACCTACTTGGTATATGGTAGGAGAGTAGTTTATATTAGAAATAAGTTTTCTCACGGAAGGATACTGTTTTCAACTGACTGAGGTATAAATAAAAAGTTGGAACTTACATTGTCTATGACTCCATACACAAACGCTGCGGCTCCCTTAGCTTTAGCGAAAGATTCGATGTTGGGAGCAGCCTGTCCCAGGGACATGGCACCAATCACAACACAGAAGAACGTCTGCAGAAACAGCAGAAAAAAAGGTGATCAACACAAGAAAAGTCATCTTAAACAAACTACTTTTCTATGCATGAAATTAAACATTAAACACTTCCACATCCAAACAAGATATCAGGTTTACTATGAATCTGTCAATTTTTATACAAAATGAAGGATGACATTGTTATGAATTTGCGGCAGTATTGCTTTGCAAGCACTCTAAACCTCTGAGTCAGAAGTCAGGGAACAACAGACGCTAACCCCTCAGTAGTGAGTGAGTGCAGTTGTCATCAACAAATTATAGTCATGACCAAAGACATTTAGAAATAGAAGAAAATGACAGATATGACAGAATAATATTGGACTTCCTCAGATGAAAATTCAGGAACAAAATCAAATTCTGACGAAAATTTGTAACCAATCTACGAATTGTGCCCCAAAAATGGTCTCAGTAGGCAGATGATAGAACTTACGATGAGGAATCCTCCCGGAGTGTACTCCCCTGCACGGACGCGGTCGGACCCGTACCAGAAGGCCAGCGCGTACACGCCGAACATCACCAGGAACGTCACGCCCATTCCCGCGCCGGCAGAGATGGCTTTCTTCACACCCATGCGCATGGCATCAACCAGATGGGCGTTGTACCTACAAATTAAGACAAATTTGAAATAAATTTCATCACTTTCTATCATTCAAAATAAATTACAAATCAGAACATGACCATTCCCGCGCCCGCTGAGATCGCTTTCTTCACACCCATGCGCATGGCATCAACCAGATGGGCGTTGTACCTACAAATAAAGACAAATTTGATATAAAATTAATCACTTTCTTCATTCAAAATAAATTGAAAATCTGAACATGACCAGGAACGTCACGCCCATTCCCGCGCCCGCTGAAATCGCCTTCTTCACACCCCTGCGCATGGCATCAACCAGATGGGCGTTGTACCTACAAGCAAACACAAAATTTTAAAACTAGAAACTTGAAGGTAACATTTGCAAAGCATATTACATTTATTAATAAATTTATAAATGTTTACCTTTGCATAATTGGTCTGCTCTGTTAGTTCTTACTCAAACACATTCATATGTATGATGACAGGAGTCTACATGTAAATCCCTCCTGCTATAAAATTGCAACATGATGTAACCCAACACCAGTTACCATGGTGATAGACTGTCTGGTCCAGGTCATTGACCTTTTGTGTTTGGAGAAGAGGAAACTGTGCAAAAATAATATTATATTTTCCTCCGGTAAACATAAAAACTATATCAATGATATTAACATTACTGTCTAATCTTATTCTCTAAAGAGTCAGATGCTTCAGAGAGCATCCAGTATTTTTCATCAGTCACTGAGAAGGACCCTATGACTTTAGACAATTAGTTATCTGCTTGAATTATTATTAGATTTTGTAGTACCTTTTCTCTTCCTTCTTCTCCCCTCCAAAAGCAGCGACTGTTCTCATGGAGGACAGAACCTCCTCGGCCACACCTCCGGCCTTGGCGTAGGCTGCCTGTTCATCCTCGGTAAAGGCAGAGGCCATCTGAAGTGGTGGGAATAGAATAGGTTAGTTGGTGGATTGAACAAAAATACCAGTATCTGGTAGAATTAAATTAGAATTAAATCTATTTCAATCAGATGTTGTTTTGGACGTCAAAGTAATAATAATTTCCCTTAATTGTTTGTAACTCTTCTCGACAAGTACATCAGCCAACTGACCTTGACTTAAAGTCCAATTCTAACTGAGACTCTGTTCATGTATGAATGTTAGGTAATAGCTTTACTGTAAGCTAAAATTGACCGGATTTGGATTCCCAATCTTTATTCTATATATATATATAGGTCACAAGGTGGGTCTCACTTTACACTTAGGACTCAATGCATGCTACTTTTGTGAAAAAGGGCAGTACTCCTTCGGCTCAAAAGGCACAAAAAAATTGCTGCCCTACATGTATGTGCCACAGAAACAGCAATAGAGTTTCTACAGAGATACAGCAAGAAACTTGCTGCCCTACACTACAAGAATTGCCCATACCTTGGTCATAAGGAAGGCCACAATCCCCAGCAGTGGACTAACAGCCATGATGACCAGAGCCATCTTCCAACCATAGATAAACCCCAAAATATTCCTCAAAAGAAAATAAACCTTTACTACTTCAATCTGTTAAAAGAATTGTCTGTACCTTGGTCATGAGGAAAGCTACTATCCTGTGAGGGGTCTAGACCTTTTAGCCGATTCGGTTGAGCGTCTGCATGTGGACTGCTGCCCAGGTTTGGCGTGGGTTTGATCCCCAGCCCGAGACCAGTAGTGTCTTTCTGTTTCTACTCTCCTAATTCTTACAAGAATGTAATCTTTACTACTTCAATCTGTTACAAGAATTGTCCGTACCTTAGTCATAAGGAAGGCCACTATCCCCAGCAGTGGGCTGACTGCCATGATGACCAGAGCCATCTTCCAGCCGTAGATAAACCCGATGACAAACCCAGCGATGAAGGCGGTGAACCACTGCAGGAAGATCCCGCACTTGTCTGAGATACCCTCGTTGATCTTGTTCACATCACTGAAATAATAAATATATGATGGAACAGTCAACGAAAAACTTTAAGATTAATATTTCCATGGTTTACAACATTGGTCTAGCCTAACAAACTATGCACTGCTCTATTTATTCTTCTTACTGATCAGAAATACATTTAATTCATGATGACAGGAGTCCAATTCTGTCCTGCAAATTGCTACATAATGTAATCCAACACCACAGGGTGTCTGCTACAGCACCAGTTACCATGGTGACAGCTGTCTGGTCCAGGTTATTGACCTTATGTGTTTGTAGCAGAAGAAGAAAAAGATCCAACTACAAATATATTTTCCTTCTGCAATAGTAAACATAATAAGAACATCATTTCATTCAGCTTTACAGAAAGGTCTACTTAAAACAAGAAATGAGAGATTTCAGGCTGTTTCAGCCTGCGATTGATGTTATTTTGACAAAGTTAACACCTACTCAGCCAGCCTGGTGCTGAACTCCCCAGTGGCATGAGTGTCGTGCCAGCCGACGTCCTGTCGCATGATCGCACGGAAGAACTTGGTCCGGATGCGGTTCACCTGTCTTGTAGCTGACAGGGTCCAGAAGGCCACCTGTCCGTACGCACACACGAACGCGCCACAGGCGATGGCCACGTAGTAGTAGGCATACGTTGTCATCTGCCCCTCTATGTCAATGCCTTGTCTGTGGTGGGGAGGAAAAATCATGTTGCCTCATATCATTATATGTTCATCATACATGATTGTACATAGCATATTTACATGTGACAAGAACAGATTATCACAATTTACTAAAAACATTAATTATACTCCATTACTACATCACATTCTATTATATGTTACTAACAGAGTTGTAGTTGGTGCTATCTTAGCATTCATATGACTTGTCAATGTTGTTGATAATATGCAAGTATCAAAAATAACGATCATTACAAAAATCAATGATTTTTTACTGTTTGTCCAGAAAGCAAATTAAAGTAACAACATACAAATCACCGAGAAAAGTAATAATTACAATATTACTGTAACATTACTTTTGCAATATTATCAAATAACATGTAGCTTGTTAGGACATGTGGCAAGGGTGCCACCAACGTTAACACTACAAATCACAAAAAAGCCTTAAGAGAGTAGCTTTTAAGATCATGATGATGATGATGATGATAGACTAAGTATAGAATGTTAAAGACTTGAAATGATCAGCATATTGAGTACTATGTAATTTAGGAAGTACATCGTACCATCATGCACTTTGAACAATATTCTTGACGACATTAAAGGGAAATTTTAGGATTGCGAATAATGAACATTCAACATTGTACTTGTGCATCAGAATTTACATTCAACTTTGTGAATGTTTTATTATTTATCTCTCATTAGAGGGAAAAAAAATTATGCTTTTGTTTTTGATCTCGACAAAAAGGGACATTTTGAACTTACTGCAGGTCAGCAATGTTAATTCCACTCACAGAACCCGTGGCAAGGTTCTCGGACGTTTGGTTCAACAACGGCAACAAGTGGGTACAATTTGGCGGGAGATACTGCTCGATATTCGGCGGGATAGCGCCCGCTGTTATGTTCGATATCAGACTTCCGAAACATCTCAGGACTTCCTCGAGTTCACTGGCGAGTTCGCTGGACACGAATGATGTCGTTGTGTCCCCGAATACGATTATCATGAGTGGAAACGTGATCCCGAGACCAATGGACAAGAGAGAGCCGAGGATGATAAGACAAATATCCCACCCGTCGGCAAAACGGAACTGTGCAGGAAAACGGAGAGAGAAAGAGCAAACATAATAAGACGAGGTTAGAGGTTAGAGGTCAAAGGTTAAGAGAAGGGTTAGTGCGAGACGCCAGTGAGACACCAGTGAGGTCAGAGGTCACCAAACCACCTGCAGTGAAACAGAGAGTGTCGTGACGATGCTTTGGAGGGTTTATGGATGTTTAGGAATGAAAATGTCATAAATACAAATTATTAAAATAGCATAATTTTGGAATCAGTTGTTGTTGATGGCTAAGTAATCTTTTTTTATGAAGTTATTAAGATCAAAAAAGTTTTCAGGATGTTTTGCTTGTATACCTAGATAAATTAGATGTATGGACAAATCTGGATTCAGCGTAAGCATTGGGAAATTGGGCTACTTTTTATAATTGTGGAATATAGAATACCACACTTAACAGTGTGATGAATTTGTGGTGGTTGCCTCATTGTTCTTTGTCTGAGTTTTCCAATTGACATACTACATTACAACGGACTGTTTTACAAAATCATATTCAGTTGCTTGAGTAACTGTTTTTTTTGGTGTATCTTATTATAATACCTCGATGTCTATATCTTCACCGACGACATACTACATTCCCTCCAAAGCATCATCATTGACATTAAGTGCAGTGAGTCACCAACACCAACCCATCAAAACTCACAGCATGTTCACATCAATCCCACTGATCTCCGACACGTTCACGAACGCGCCCTCGGTCAGATTCGTTCCCGCGAGCGCCCCCTTCACGAATCCGTCCAGCGTGTCCCCGAACACAATGATCATGAGGGGCAGGGAAATGCCCAGCCCGATCGCTGATATCGTCCCCAGGATAATAAACAAGATGTCCAACTTGTCGGCAAACTTCCACTGGAAGGAAAGTGATTCAAATGATTCCTTTTTTTTAAATTTGATAATTATATCAGGGCTCTAGTCAGCACCCGTTTTTCTGTCAATTGCAGGAACTTTGTGACGTAACGGAAAAATTTTGAAAAGAATTAACCGTAAAGGCGTCAATCTTGATGAAAAAAATCTTGGGTAAAAATATAAAAACATCCAAAGGACTACCAACAACCAATTTTTAAACCCATGATTTGCCTCTTAAAATGTGGAAAATTGTCCCCCTAAAATTTGTCCCCAAACACAATTATCATGAGGGGCAGGGAAATCCCCAGACCGATCGCTGAGATGGTCCTCAGGATGATAAACAAGATGTCCAACTTGTCTGCAAACTTCCACTGGAAAAAGGTGATGGTGTAAAGCTGATTCAAAATGATTCTTTAAATTCTGTGAATAATTTCATCAGGCTGCCAAGAGTGTGTTCATATTATTGTTTTTTGAATCATTCTTTACTCATGATGAGAAGTTCAAATCAACTTGCAGGCTGCTTTTCACTGAGGTCATGAGGGAAGAGGTGCAGGTCAGACAAAATATATATGGTTACTATTTTAACAAAGATATACAGACCAGTTTACATCATTTAAAGTCCTAGTAAATCTATAAACATATTTTACACTAGTCATACAAAATTTTGTACCCCAAAAAGCATGATAATGATTACATATAGTATATTGTAGCTTGTATATGCCATAGTACATGTATGGACTGTGTCTTAGTCTGTACAAGATTGTATGAACTTAAAAATTTGGACTGTACATTTGTCAAATATTATATAATACTGAGTGGAGTTTCATATTCGGTACGATTTTATTGGACTTGAAACACTTATCATAAGCAGACTTCAACTTACAACTTCAAAGACGCCGATCGGTTTTACATCATCTTCTTTTTTCTTTTCCTCCTCTTCCCCTTCTTTTGTCCTGAAGGGAGCAAAAAAATAGATTATCATTTTTGAAGTATTTGAAAAAACATTTAAACAGATAATTAGTACACAATCAATACATTTGAGGGTTCCAGGGCATAATCTGCATGTGGAATTTTGAATTCAAGCAAAATGACTCAAGTTAAGGTTTATTTTCTTTACAAAAGTACAATAATGAAAGTACTAGAAAAGTAGTACAATAGTTTACTCACTTTCCATCCTTTTCTTCCATGGTGATGATGGCATCAGCTGACACCGGTGCTGCCGCTCCATTCTTGTCTTTTCCGTTGACAACTGCAACGTCATAGTAATCCGGTGGGGCTTCAGAAATTCCCTCTACAAAAACAATCAAAAGAATCAAATCATGAATGAAAGACAGTCTGAGACATTTTAGTTGTATACGGAAGGAGTGGACAAATGGAATGAATGATGGAATGAAGAGGTAGAAGAAAGAAATGATGGAAAGAGGGATAGATCAACTGAATTCAAAAAATCCTCACTGTCAATATTTCCAGTGCACAAGACTTAGTGCATGTCTAATCAACTATTCTTTCACAACCTCAAGCAGACTTGCATTTAATTTTTTACAGTCAGTCTCAAATTGCGAACAGCTTCAAGGCAACTTTCAGACTGTAATGCAAGTTGTTAGCATTCCAAGCTTCATTCTATACTTGTATGCAGATAAAATTAGTATGCAGCTAAAAACTTTGATAGTTTGGACAGTAACTTCACTGAAAAATGCAAGTCAACTGTCCATATTACCACAAAGTATGATGCATTTGAGAGATTTTCTCATTGACAAGCAAGCATGACTTGGTAGCTACTGGCTTGTCCTTTGCAGGGCAGCCTGTTTTTTTTCTGCCACTATTCGAGGCCAGACATCAAAAAACAGGGCTGAAAACATTCCAAGACCTTTATGTACTTTAAAACATTACCATATTTAGTACATGGAAGGCAATATAATCCATGCATGAATTGGTCCAAGCAATATTATAATCGAGTATTAAGTTTTCAAGCAGTGTGAACCTAGAAGGAGATTATAGTTGTTGTCATCGTCATCATTGTCTGGACGAGGCCGCACGGGAAAAGGGTCGTAGCGGTAGTAGCTCCACGGTCCCAACAGTTCTCGACCGGCTAGCTGGTAGTCAGTAAACATGTTGCACTCTGCTGCAGGCTATTTCTGGTTGCTCCAAAGAATTTATGCGTCCTCTTGTCTTCTTTGATAAGAAAGTTTGTTTCTCAAGAATGCCAACTGTCAATGTTGAAGTCTCTCTCACTCTCCCTGGTAGTCAGTAAACATGTTGCACTCGGCAGAAGGCTTAATCGTTGCTACCAATTCCAACTGCTTCTTTGATAAGGAACTTTGCCTCTCAAGAATGCCAACTGTCAACGTTGAAGTCTCTGAGTCTCTCACTTGTCTGGCTTCACTCTCAAGGCTGCTCTAAAGAAACGCGTCTTCTTGTCTTCGAATTCCTTCATAAGAAAGTTTGCTTCTCAAGAATGCCAACTGAACTGCTAACGTTGAAGTCCCTTACTCCTTGTAACTCCGGGAAATGATCTTAGAATAATAAAGCATCTTATAACTTTTCTTGACTCTGAAGAGGTGACGAAAGTTCAGCCAAAGGCACTACAGAAAAGGTTTTGAAGAGAGAAAAACACGTCTGGAATTCCAATTCCAAACAACTTTGAAGTTGAAGGGCTTCAAACGAAGGACCAGAAGGCAGTTATCAAAAGTGGAAACGTCTGTGATACAGATTGAAGAATCATCCAAACTGTAGCCACTGTTGAATCAATAAGCAAAACTGCAATCTACAAAGACTAAACCATTTGACGAGAGTTCCAGTCAGATACAGCGTACAATTTTCCCAACCTGAAGTTTAAGTAGTCTTCCTGAGAGAAAGTAAGAGTGACAGAAGAGTACACAGTGTGTCAGCTGTGTTTAAATCTCAAGTGTCGGCAAGGTGCCTGAGAAGAAACACATGACAGCAACGTGTGTTAGGTCTGGCATTCCATATAATTAACTGATACATGTATAATAGTCATCTTGCTCATGGTAACAAAGTTGCTGTGCTACATGTAGGAGTTAGCAAGCCAAAATGAACCTAAAATTGATTAAATTCATCAAAACCAATTATATACTCTCAACTGAAATTTTTAGTTTTTTAAAGTTTGTTTTTGTGGCGTCCTCTCCACCTCAAATATTTCTCCCTTGTAGTTACTAGTCATCACAGTTTCAATTCAGTTCATCCTTTTTGACTAGTACAAAATTCCTAGCCTGGTTACCAGACCTGTTATAGCTCCCGAGTCTTACATTGTACATCCTCGCTCTCTATTTGAAGAGAGGCTGTAGGACTCGGGAGCTACATGTATATAGGTCTGGTAACCAGGCTACAAAAATCCTATATGACTGCAATACCACCGTGATATATATTACCAAAACAAATTCAAAGTAAATGAATTTGCAGTATGTCAGACTTCACAGTCTAAGTATTAGTTAGGTTTGTTATTCTAGTTACAGCAAACATGCACTTGTTGCTTTATTATAGTGGCCGCAAGCACCACAAAAGATAAAGTGCTTGACCTGTCACGATCACCATTCTTGTGATTCCAAACCAAACATGTTTATCTAACCTCACATTTCAACTCCAGATGCCTCCATTTCAGAGTCATACGTGGTTAAATAACTATATTTTCTGATTCTCAAATTTGTTTTAATAAAACAGAAAGATCGATGTAAAGCAAATGTAACCTGGTTTAATACCAGACCCATTTCAACTCCCGAGTCTATATCCTCTCCGCAAATACATGTAGATATAGACTCAGGAACCAAAATAGGTCTCACCAATGGTAACCACCAGGCTAAAGCAAATCATTCTGGTCTTTATAGAACACACTTACATGTGCCATCATTTAAGTTCTGACAACCATTATTCCAACGTTATAAACCTCATGTTCTGACAACCCTGACCCTTAACCTATGTTGGAATGTATACAGGGTGGGAACATAGGAGTGCTGGAAATTAGAGCTCGACCCCTTTTCTATAACAGCTTAATTTACAACATTTTGATAACGTATGACGTACAACAAAGTAATTACTGTTTACTTGGGATCTACTTGTACATGTAACTGCCACAATAAAATAAATTTTGAGTGGTGTCAGCCCGGCATTGTCTCCACTATCATAGTTCTACAGTTACAATATTTGCTAATTTTCGACCATAAATTGTTATCAAGTTTTTACCATTTAATAGCTGATGTGGACTGCCAGCATTTGACCTCTGAGTCAGTAACCTTCTCAATACATGACCATAATATTTGAGATCATGGGGAGATGCCATTCTTGAATGGGGGTGTCAGGTTTTCCCTTTAGTATGTCATTTGATCAATGTTGTACAATATGGTATAATCATTTCATGGACAAATGTAGTGTTTATAACTGTATATGAATCAGTGCTCTAATATAACATCAGCCTTTGATTTGTAAGTATCTTGAAGTTCATTAGACTGAGTCTTAAAAATAAAGGACAGACAAATTGTACTGATCCATGCAGCTGTGCTGTCAATCATAATGACAGTCTGTTTCTGATATTAATCATAAAATAGAATCCAAGTCTTACTCCTGAATGCTGTGGTTTTTAAAAAACTGGTCCTTTGTTCTGTTGTTGTGTGTGTAATGCAAGTGTGTTTGAATGAATTTAAAGAGTAAATGCCCCTCCCCCTCAAAACTGTTACACAATACAGCCCCTTATGTTCCGACAACCCTACATATTTGTATGTTACAGCGAGTCAACCTACATGACTGTTTTGACAGCCATAGTACCATTTAAGTCAGAACATAAGACTGTTCCTGCTTGCATTTGGGCTCAGAGCTGACTACACATGAATGCATATATATATGGCTTAATGCAAGTATTCCAACCTTTGATGATATTATCTAACGACAATACATTTACAAAGCGTGACTGTAACATGTTTAGTAAACGTAACACAAACAAGCATCACAAGCTCACACCACAAGCATGTAATTAACTAACTAACACACCAAATGCAACACCAATTTTAAAGTGTTAAAAAAATTCACAGTTAGTGCTATTGCTATCAGTTTATCACCATGAGTGTCTAGTCATAATGTTATGTGAAAGAATTACACCCTTAGTATAGCAACAGGTGCAACAGTTGAGTGAAACAGATGCAAATAGATACGGTGAAAGAAAGCGACAGTCACTTCTGAGCAATTACTGTACCACCAACTGATAAATCTTGCTTTGGCCACTTTCCTTTCTTCTGCTACAGACAAAAACAAGCTGGCGTGATTGCAAAAGCTTTTAATAGATTTGTTTTTAAAAAAGCCAAATTCCCAACAATTCAAAAGACCTTCAAAAAGAGTGGAAACTGTCTGAAAAGCTTTCAAGATGCCTATCATGAGAATGAGAATCATGATGTCTTAGGCTTACATGTACATGTACATTTATGTGGATTTTTATTATTTTACAATCTGACCTATGATTAGCATGAAGTATAGAAGAAATATATTATAGTGGCAATGGTTTCTGAACAGGTTTTAGTATATAATTTTAGTATAGAAAGGTAGTGGATGAAACGTCTGACCATTTCCAAAATCATCAGTTGCTTGTCTGGGTAACTGCTATTTGGCGAGTTTTTAGCATGATCCAGGTAAGACTTGCCTGTCTGGTGCAGGTAATTTTGAAAAAGGGAAAATTTCGAGCCCTGAACACCTATGGACACTTTAACCCTAACCCTGCATGCATGGCCACAGCCTTTGCCAGGGAGGGGTTAAAAGGAATGAAATGGGTTACATGCACAGATGAAGCTACACACACACATCTATGTGTTAGGGAACACACAAACATGAACAACTTTAACACACCGGGCGCTTCGACAGATGGCATGCCATTAGCTTGCTTAAGGCCACTACTTGCCGGTCGCTCAAACGATGCCGAACCTTTAATACAGGAAAGGAAAAAACGGGGGGTAACTTTTACAACAATGTTTGTGTATGTATGACTGTATTATAATAGCATTTAACTAACTACATGTAATACATTGATGCTAAGTTTTCTCACAAAGAATATTCAATAACCCATAACAAAGAGTCATAAAATCCAACACTGACACTACTGGAACACATTTAGAATGCAAAAATGTATAGAACTTGTTATAAAGTCTATTTGTATGTTACATACTTGTGCGTATCATGTTACTTATAATATAATGGATCAATATATTCATTGTCACTCATGCAGAATTTAAAGGAATTGGAATCAAAGAGAGAGTAAGAAAGCATTTTTTCAGAGTAGTATACCATATTGTCATTATCATGTACATACTGTACTACTTATAGTAATAGTTAACATTGATTTCAAGAAGCTGACTGAATTCTATTAAATTTATAAAGCAATCAGCTGTTTAATATAATCATTGTAGACATACATTGTCAGGATACATGTACTACTGATGTAGACATGAGAAGAAAATTGATCTAGAAAATTCAATTACACATTATGTTCAAAATTATTCTTATTACAAAGCAAAACAATTTATCTTCTTGTACATTGTACTCTAAGACAATGCACACATCTCTGGATACTGAATAAGACATTTTCAATGTCTCTTAATCTGACACATGGGTATTAGCATGAGCCATTAGATTAAATCACCAAGTGTATTAATCAAGTTAATCTATAGTAACTCTAATTAATTGTAAGCATGAAATACATTATACAGATTTTCTTTCAACCTCTCAGTAACTATATGAATTATGATATGAATTTTAATTACATTGTACAATGTAGGACTAGTCCTAAACCAGTATAAAAACATCATGTAACTTTTATTTATCATATTAGGCATTAGAATAGATTTAGTATAATGATAGTCACTAATTATAAGACTGTGTATCATATATTATATATCAAAGACTTCAGAAAATGAAATCTGAGGTAAGCATGATTGGAATGATTTGAAATCATGACAACTGATTTTTGTGATTCAGAAAGAGAATGTAATATAAATTAGAGACAGAAGTTGACTTACCCCCTTCACTCCCACCGTTAGACGCCCCTGGGGTGGTGTCAGTTTCATCAGGCATGGCTTAACTCTGCCTCGGACAGCTTACTGACGATGTCGCTGGTTCGAATTCAGTAGTATATACAGTGTGTCTCTTCAGTCACTTCAGACACTACAGTCAAAATAGGCACCTAGGTAAGGGACAATTAGAAATGCAAAACATTATTTTGTTATCAAATGTAATTTTTGTAAATTTCACTTTTATCATACAGATGTAGAACACAGAGTGGAACTTGCTGTCACCAAGTACAGTAGGGGCATTATCATTAGCTTTAAACAATGTTATAGAGTTAGATGTTCATCATCATGAGTTAGGTGTTGAACAGTGCATTCGGTGTAATGTAGCCAGCTGCTGCCGCACTGCGTGCCTGCGAACCTGGTGTGTTACGCCATCATACCAGCTATTTAGACATAGATACAGATTGATTTAACTTTTGGAAGACTTTATTTTACATTAGAGGGCCACAAGTTCTTGCTTAAAGAGCCCACTTTTGTATTTGTTAGCAAACTTAATTCAAAAGAAGTCCAGCTGCATAAGATGGTAATTCCTAATAAGGACTAGCAATATCTAGGACCCTTTTCATGTCCCAGACAGCCTTGCTTGCTCTGTCCAATGGCACACTTAATTTGTAAACCTTTCGGGCGGGAAAGTTTGCCTAGCGAAGAAAAGAGACCCCACCTGGCCATATTAGGACGTCTTTATTACTGCACACCTGTAGTGTTGCTAGGGAACCAAATAGAGGGACTGACACGTGAGGTGCAGATAGGATTGGGACAAAATGACCATTTTTTTTCAGCTTTTACTATTAAAAGCCTAGGAAAAAATGCTGTGTTTCCTGTTTCAGTCCTGAAAAAGTTAGGGTAGGAATTATCTTCCTTTTATTATTATTAGACTTTGGCAATCTCTAATGATCCAACTTGTGATCCAACTTATACAGTATGGTTTAAAGTGATAATGCATGAGGACACTGATATTTTCAATGTTAATGTTGAAAAACCAGTTGTACAATGTTACATCACTCAGGAGTCAGATTATGGAGCTAGAAAAGCATTAGCTCGAAAAATCTATGTCCCTTGTATAGGGGTCCACCCAAAGAAGGTAACCAAATATATGGACTGACACGTCAGTGAAGGTTAGATATCCAGGTAATAAGATACGCCAACAAACAGTTAGTCAAGCAACAGTTACTGGATATTATTTTGGAAATGGTCAGACAATTCAGGTAGCATCCCCTACTAAAACTGTCAGTAACACTAGAGACTTGCAGGGGAAAGGCAGGTTTATAACAATATAAGGCCTAGGAAAAGAAATGTTGTGTTTCCTGTTTCAGTCTTGAAAAAAAATTAGGGTCGGTGGGTAGGGATTATCTTTTTTACTAAGCAATAATGTTTTTGTTGTTTTATTTATATACTATTAGGTACCTATTTGTGATTACTGTAAACTAGTGTTTCCTCAAGGCAATTATATTGTACATTCATTAAGTTTACAACTTAATTTTGCGGTAGAAAGTAGAAGGTGGGAAAAATTGCACTGCATTCATGATAATTATGATTATCAAAGTCTATAAAAAATGCACCAATACAATTTGTATCATCATACAGACAGTAAAGTGGACATCATCCCTTAATTGTATAACTTAAGCCCAGTAGTGCTTGATGTCCAAGTTATATTTGGCAATGACAACACCAGTGTTTGAATTTAGTCCAATTCACTGGCAATCATACAACAGTACTACAGTAACGGAAATGGTGACTGACATGTTATTCGAAACCCAAGCCAGGCAAAACTGGCTTTCTAACACTGGTATCATGATTGTGCTCTTTAGTGTCTCTTAAAGCTTATCCTAAAATCTATGCGGAAGCTTTAAATAGTGATTAAATGTAACATTACACCAACTTCCCTTTTCAAAGGGCTTATCAGATAAAACCACACTGTACAGTATCCATGTCTAAACTAATTCTGTAGTTTAGAGCAACAATTTGTATGACTGTTAGACTTGTCAGTTGCAGCAACAATATCATTTATTTGATCCCAAAAAGATCCATATACATTGTACATGACAGTATATCATCTTATTACTTACCAGTATTTAGCATTATCCTTAAGTTTACATTTGACACTAATTTTTGATTACCCTTAATCTCAACTCAAGAAAAAACATGTTGCAACATCCCTACGTTAAGACGTAGCATTAGGGTTAGGTTTGGCTTGACAGAACGTAAGACTAGTTGAATGTTTGAATATAGGAGTGGCCAAACAAAGTAACTGTTGTGTTTAAACATTATACTAATACTAGTAGGGGTGTAAGTTACCTCCCCAAGACTTCCATTCATGCTTTCTTCAATCCATAAAAACATGTTGGACCACCTCTATGTTAAGACATGGTGTTAGGGTTAGGTTTCAATAGGCTTGTCAGAAGATTTGGCTACTAAGTAGTTGAGAGTTGGAATATAGGAGTGCCCAAACATACCAAGTACTAGGGGGTAACTAAACCTTCCTACGGCATTCATTCATGCTGTAAGTTTAACTGCAAGTTTATCTACATTTTCAAGCATATTTTTTGAAGGGCACTTAAGACATTATGTATAGACCTAAGGACTGTATATAGGTCAGCAGTAGACATACAGGTGTTGCCATGTTACAAAGTCTGATCCTTACTAACATTATGTGCACAACTGTCACATGTCAACACTCATTAGCCCACATTTTCAGCAACTTTAAGACGAAAACACCACTTAAAACAGTGACCAGAGCAACAAACACTTGAAGTTTACCAACAAAGAAGGATAACAACATGGTATAAAGAGCCCTTCAAAGTTTCAAGATGGTACAAAAGGCACCGGTCTACCCTGCGACAAACTATACACACATACCGGTTGCAGCAGTATCTCTAACTACGCACATACCAAAGACCAAGAAGACACCATTTTAAAACAAACGTACACCTGTTGGGACTTAACAGGTGACAAAAGAGATACTTACAGGTGAAAAGGGTGTCTTCCTATCAGTTTAGTGTCACCAAACTGTTCCTTTTCCCTAATCTTGGTCAAAGTTGATCGCTGTAACGGCATACTATATACACACACACCGGTTGCAGCAGTATCTCTAACCTGTCCAAACGCACATACCTGTCCAAAGAGACACCATTTTTAAACAAAAACACTCCTGTTGGGACTTCACACATGTCAAAAGGGATACTTACAGGTGCAAAGTGTGTCTTCTTATCGTAGTTTAGTGTCCCCAAACCGTCTGCTAGAGTTCTTTTTCCCGAATGTTGGTCAAAGTTGATCGCGACGGGAGCATAAATTTATGTAACTACCGGCGGCCTTACCTTCTTGTCTTTCATTGTTTGCAGAGGTCACCGGGGTCATTTACCTGTGAGATCGGGGTCACGTGACAAAAGGACGGCCTCTGATTGGTCAAAGCATCCCTGTATCAACCAATCGCATCGGGGGACCTCCGGTTACACAATCCTACCCATGGAGCAGACCATATATGGAAGTGTGTGAGACAATGAGGCAATAGCCTAAGATAGGCCTTACTACTGCCTCCATGCTGCAACAGTTTGCAGGGATGTCAAATTATTATAAACAGGATGTTTGTGTGATTAGAAGAGCCATGTGGATAATACAAGCTCTCTTGCATGAAGCACTGGCCATATATGAATGATTATGTGTGCGGGTATGAGGCTATAGGCAATATACCCTTAATAACATAGGTCTTAGTAATGGTGCAACAGTCTTAACAGATGTCAAAGTAAAATATTAACAGGATGTGTGCATGATTAATTGAGCTGTTCAATCATCTGTGGATATGAATTCAAATCTGATGTTGCATTGCATATCATCAAAATCATGATATAAATTATGACATGCTATTTTTTAAAATCCATGTTCTAGTTCTCTCCAGGTCAATATTTAAAGAATCTATTTTATCCTATCCCTCAGTATTTGGAAGTTCTCTTGCAAAGTTGATTCTTCAAACCGTAAGAATTGAAATAAATTGATTTGGGCCTAAAAGGGGTATATTTACTGTTCTTGCTTTTGTACCCAAATGAATATATACAGTAATTATAAGACATCATGATATGGTACTTTCCTTTCAAGTTGACCAATGATATGTCCTCAACCAGAGGCATTAACCCAGCGTGCCTTACATCATTCAAGTGTGTTAAGTTTCAAACGCCCTACAGACTGAAACATTGTGGGCACTTCCTGTCCTTTTTTAAGATGATGTCTAAATACATCATTTCCTTCCTAAAGGTCAACCAAGGTCAAAGACCTATAGGTTGGTAGATCTCTCATTACTAGAGTACATAATTCGTTATCCAACAAACTTAAGGCATGACATCATTGTCATACAGTATTGGCCACAGCATATTGCCTTAAAAGGGCATTTGATAGAAGAGGTTTTGCCAAAGGTTGCAGGCACACCAATTAATCAATGATTAATCAGTTCTCTGATAATTCCTGTGCTTCATTTTTCTCTATTTGCAACAAGAAAACATTCAAGTTCTGAATGCTCATATTTTCACCCCAACAGTCTATTAGGTCAGAATTGACTACAATGTTACTAAAAATTAGCGCACACCCACAAATTGAAGGTGGTAGAAAGAGAGGGATGGGCCCTGCTTTACTGTATTGTACTGTACCCAAGACCCACTGCCCCAAAAGCCTCAAAAACACAGTCAGTGGTTTATCTATCGTTTTGTGCGCCCCTTTTTAGGGGCTACTATTTTTTGTTTGGTCTGGACTACCATCAAAAACACAGTCAGGAAGCTTTTACTGTATACATTGTACATGTACTAATAAATTACTGATTTAAGAACCTGTTAACCAAGGGATTTAATTCAGCAGGCCTAGATTTTTTTTTATATATATAATGTGCTGTAGTGAGCAATACCCACTGATTGTACAATGGCTCAATCAGTGGGCAATCAGTGGCTCACAGCTGCCAAGTTCTCAATTGATGTTGCCAATTACATGATTTGTACTATCAGTGAAAGTAATCTTAGGTTCCTAAGGAAATGATTTACAGAAAATTTGCCTGACTGGCTACAGCTGGAGCTTATGTCACTGCTGGGCCTGATCTAAGGCTTGAGTCATCCACTTTGAGAGGTTATCTAGAGTTCAGAGCTATATATTACAGATTACACAGTAACCCAATCATTATATACAAACTGCACATGGATGAATTTCACTTACCAATTAGACCATGGGTGCTATGAATGTTTTTTTCTTCTCAAATTTCATTTTTCAGTCATTATGCAATGGCTGAAATTGCATTATAATTTATAATCCATTTTACTTGATTTTTTTGAGCCCCAAATTTATATTGCAGCTATGTTTTAAGCTACAATATTTAATGCCGCTTATAAACATAGGCTGTTGTTTTTGTTCGTTTCCTATGCAGCCGACAACTTTAATCCTCTCTGATTCCCAGGTGCATGATGTTAACAAAATAAATTTGGTAATATAATATTAATATGCACCTACAGAACGTCAAACCACAGGATAGAGGCAAGTGGCAGGTTGCCATCAAGCCCAGTAAAGGGGGTTTGGTGGGAAAAAAATTCAGTGCAAAAGAGAAACCCTGATAAAAAAGCCTAAAAACATGCTAAAAATACCCCCAAAACCCAAACCTCTGCTTGGAGAGTACAGTACAGTGCGAGCACGTCTAACCCTCGGAAGTCAGAGAACAACAGACAATAAACTGGATAGTGAGTGAGAGTGAGTGAGGTACTTTAGCTGCAATACAGCTGATATAGTCTAAGAGATCAACCAATCTGTCTGCAAAGTGAACTACATTTTTCTCTTCATTTAAGATTAACTTGATAAAATATATTTCCATTCCCAATTAATTGCCCAGCTTTTAGTTTTACCCAAAATGACATTTGCATATTTTTATGGAGTCATACATTTACAAGATTCTTTTCTTTTTTCCCTGAATGATCAATCATTATGATTATGGGCTGCCATTTACCTAATTTGAATGTTGACCCCAATAGTTAAAATTCTCATCATACCCACAATTCCTAAATGTGTGTCCTAGCTATAGGGCTGAATACAATAATGTGTATGTGTAATTTTCAAATGGAGAATTCTCGAATCTATCCAAACCCACTCTAAAGATCTGTTTTAAAAACAAAACTAAAACATCATTTCACACAGTATTGTTCGAAAAATATTGATTACCAATATTGATTTTATATTGGAATCGATAGACTGCTTCCCTTTGGAATTTTTAACACTGCGTGCCTGCAAAGCTGGTGTGTTACGCCAAAGGGCGGTTATACCGGCTATACAGACACAGAAGCTGGTGTGTTATGCCAAAGGGCAGTTATATCAGCTCTATACCGATACAGATATCCAATTTGACACAGTTGCATATGACACGAGCGCACAGGCTATTTTGCATACACCTGTGCCATTCAGGGACACCTTGAGATAAAAAAGCCCAGTAGGTCGTTGACCCGACACCTATTGTAACCTCCTGACATCTCCTAGGTGATGTCATGCATGACGTATCGGGTTACCATGTGTGAACAACCAACCGGCCGAAGTAAGAAAATTTGCAATCTGACACTTCATAATTACAGAGGGGCTACCGTCATATTTGCATAAAATGTGTGCTTTTTACCCACACTTTAGGAGTTTAAAAAGGACCAGTAGGCCGTTGACCTCTTACGTTGGGTGAACGACCTGTTGGTTGAAGAACAGACTCCAGGTGGTGTGACAAGGCAGTAATTTTGAGAACTCGCGTGCACACCAAGAATGTGGGTGAGAAATGTAGCCTCCTGTGCATGCTCCGGGCAAGTGGGAGTTTTGATACTGCATATGCGGGCAGATGGAAACGAGTTCTCTCACGGCTGGTTGTAGGATGGCCGACAATTTAAAGAGCATGTTAAAAACTCTACAAAACGCTAGCCTCCATAGCAGGCTTATAGAACTGGGGGTTTGGTGGTCTTCGGCAGTTTTCTGATTACTAGTAGCCCAGTTCTAAAAAAAATGGGGGTAACTCAACCAGGCCGGCTACGTTGTCTATATGCAATCAGAAAATAGCACATAAAAGCTCCCAAAGACCCTGAAGACCCCCAAAACCCCCAGTTCTTGGCATGCGATGGAGGCTAACAAACGCAATATCAAAACTCCCACCCACCTGGAGCCTGCACAGGAGGCTATGAGAAATGCTCCAGGGCTAGAATGACTGACTGCACAATGTGGATGTTATCTTAAAATTGACAAGTTGTGACAAGGTGTAATTTCAGGTTTGACATCTATACAAAAGGGTCTGTATAGGGGATCTTTACATTTTAAGGGTCTGTATGGGGGAATCCACTCAGCACTGTAAATTCAGAGCCAGGAACGCTAATAACAGTAACACGTTATATTGTATGCTGCTTATAACATTTGGTCACTCAGGAGTAGAGCTGTGTACCTAAACAAATTTTAGGTACAGGTACAGGTACAGGTACACAGGTTTAGGTACAGGTCCGGACCTGAACCTGTACCTGAACAATTCGACCAATTTATATTATCGGGTCTTCTGAACTCCTTCAATAACAAAAAAACATAAATAAACTTGATAGTTAAGGTTTATTCTTTGTTTATGGCGAATGCTCAGATAAAATATAGGCAAAACTAAGTGTTTTGTTTTCATGAACACGCTGTCCTTACACAGGGACCCATTGTTAACCACCTTTATACACATTTGAGGTCACAAATAGGCATAAAATTGGTGTGAAATTGTTTAGGTACGGTACCGGTACTGAGGGAGTAGGTATTTTGGACCTGTACCTAATCAATTTTTCCGGTACAGTATCGGTACTGCGTACCGGTACACAGCTCTACTCAGGAGTGATAAAACAAAAATAGACCATCATTTATAGTAATAATGATTCATATGTACTAGCAGCTGATATGGTAGCATGGTATAGCTAAGCTAGGCTATTCAACTAGTAAGGTAAAGAGTAAAGTGATACAATACGAACTTACTGTACACTGGGGCACATATTAATAATTCAGTATTGATTGATAACGTTATATAACATATACATGTATCTGCTATAATATCACTGTGCGCCTCTGTTATCAATTATCGCTGTATACCTTTGTACAACAAATATAACGTGCTCAAAATCACCTAACGTACCCGCTTTTTAGGGGAAGACACCTCTTTCTACCAAGGAGATACTAGACAAGATAAAACCCCACCCCACATATACACCAACAACCGAATATTCCCACCTTATGTCCATTACGAAAACACTACATTTCAACACATATCCGGAACCTAGCTGTCTTACAATTCTTACCTTGTATGAAACGCCTTGATACCCCAAGTCTAGTTGTCTTCAATGTCTACCTAACAATAACTACAGGTGTGTTTTGCGACGTCTTCAGATCATGTAAAGTAGTGTAATCATGCATGCAAAAATACCACCCCAGTCGAACAAGCCGGTAACGGTCAAAGGTCAGCATCCGGACGGTGACCTTTGGGCCATTCCATTTCAGTTGTAGGGGTGGTGTTTTTTCTTCGTGACAGTGATGGTTGTAATTTTGTGAATAATGGTAAGAACAAACGCTAAGTATTTCGTTTAGATGGATATGGTGCCCATGCGACAGGCGTTTTGGTGGCAGGTGTCCCTATGACAGGTGTCCCTATGGCTGGTGTCCCTATGACAGGTGTCCCTATGACAGGTGTCTCTATGACAGGTGCCCCTATGACAGGTGACCCTATGACAGGTGACCCTATGACAGGTGTCCCTATGACAGGTGTCCCTATGACAGGTGTCCTTATGACAGGTGTCCCTATGTCAGGTGTCCCTATGAAAGGTGTCCCTATGAAAGGTGTCCCTATGACAGGTGTCTGCACGACATGTGTCCCCATGACAGGTGTCCCTATGACATGTGTCCCTATGACAGGTGTCCCTATGACAGTTGTCCCTATGACAGTTGTCCCTATGACAGGTTTCTAGATGACAGGTGTCCCTATGACAGGTGTCCCTATGACAGGTGTCCCTATGACAGCAGTCCCTATGACAGGTGTCCCTATGACAAGTGTCCCTATGACAGGTGTCCCTATGACAGGTGCCCCCATGACAGGTGCCCCTATGACAGGTGTCCCTATGACAGGTGTCCCTATGACAGGTGTCCCTATGACAGGTGTCCCTATGTCAGGTGACCCTATGACAGGTGTCCCCATGACAGGTGTCCCTATGACAGGTGTCCCTATGTCAGGTGACCCTATGACAGGTGTCCCTATGACAGGTGTCCCTATAACAGGTGTCCCTATGACAGGTGTCCCTATGACAGGTGTCTGCATGACAGGTGTCCCCATTTCAGATGTCTAAATGACAAGTGTCCATGTGATATGAATCAATACGTTCGAAGTCAATCATTTCTAGCTTTAAGAAATTTAACAGTAATCTATTACGTCAAGCTGGTTAATTTTTCACCCAATCTCAAATACCCTGCTTAGAAATCCGTTGAAAAATCTATATTTGGCTCTGTCAAATATTTAGCCAATATAACGGCTGGACCTACCCTGAATACAAGCACTTGGATAGATAAGTTCCAACTCTACGACCGCCATATGCAATATAGTAAACGTCACAAAATGATGTACAAGGCTCTTATGTGCGTTGCCATTTCTCTAGCAGCGTTGACCGGATGTGACGTCGATGCCAAACGACAGAGGGTATTGCTGATTACGTTTGACGGTTTCCGGTGGGATTTTGACCGTGACGTGGACACCCCAAATTTGGACAGCTTTACCCGAGAGGGGGCCAGTGCACCTTACGTCACACCAGCCTATCCCACCTTAACCGCCCCGGATCATATCACCATAGCAACGGGTTAGTTTCGTGAATATTGTCTGCAGTTCAGTTCAACTCATAATTGCACCTGGTGCTCCAAGGCCTTCTCAATAATGTATTGAATACCTGGATATTTGAAGTGTTCAGATCTCTTTATATGCACCATTGTTCAAACGTGGTAGTGTTAAGGGAATATATGATATGAATTATGATAGGTAATACGAGTTCGTAAAAACGTTTTTTGTCATATATATATATGAATATTCACTTTAAAAAGAACGTTATTATGATATAATCCTATCATGACGTATTGCCTTTTATGATTAAATTTAAAATCGGAGATTTAAAAAGTGCTGACAATGCTTTGTAGAAGACAACGTTAAACCCCCTTGCTTTGTATCAAATGTTCTACAATGGCAAATGTTCTACAATGGCAAATGTTCTACAATGGCAAATGTTCTACAATGGCAAATGTTCTACAATGGCAAATGTTCTACAATGGCAAATATAAACTCCCCTACAACCTCCTTGGTTTGTGCCAACGTTTGTTAATGTTGTTTTCAACGTGTAAAGTAAATGTTTTTGTCTACACATTAAAACACAGGGTTATACCCTGAGAGCCATGGTGTGGTACACAACAAATATTTCGACAAGGAAACGGGAGTGACCTACTCAGCACAGGAGACTGAGCACATGAGAGAATGGTAAGCATAAAATATTGTCCAGTCGATTAAAACATTCCTGTCTTTATCATTTTTATGTGCAGCTCTCCAGTGTTTTCTATATTCATTTTTTTCTCAAAATCTACACACATGCTTTTCAAGATCTCCTTTCTAAGGTTGTCTGTCTTAGAAATGTCACAAGGTTATATGCGTTGCATAGTGAACTCTTTCCTTCGCTTGTATGTTTCTTTTTTTTATTTATTCCAACATGTAATCACCAGACGTGGTGACGGCACACTCAAGTTTCTTCAACTTATATTAATGCCGCTACCAACACAGGGGACAAACACATTACAGGACAATACTCATTTACACCTGAGCTAAGTGAGGAAATTCGTGTAAAGTGCCTTTCCCAAGGGCACAAGATCGGTGACATGTCAGGACTCGAACTCGGGACTCTTAGTTCCGAGTCGCGCACTCTGCCACTACGCCACACGACCCCACAAATGTATGATTCTGTATGATATAATTGGTCGGATGAAAAGTTACGCAGTTTCTGTTTCAAGTTACGTTTATGTTGATCTGCAATGCAGGTACGATAACGGAGCTGAGCCCATCTGGAACACGGTTAAGAAGCAGGGTAAGCGGGCAGGAGTCTACATGTTCTACGGAGGCTTCCTACCCATGCAGGGCATGCTTCCGGATAAGTGGGTTTGTTTGTTTGTTTGTTTGTTTGTTTGTTTGTTTGTTTGTTTGTTTGTTTGTTTCACATAACCGGTAAACCGCCTTTTCAGGCGTAGCATACCAGTTTTGTACATGTAAGTACAAGCAGCGTTAGGTTTGAATCACTCACATCGGGAAGGACCCCTACTTTCTTTGATAAACTCTCTCCTCTCCTGTTGTATCCATAATCGTGGAACCATGCTCAGGCAGGGTCCCAAATAGCCCACGCGTATCCAGGACAGTGCCTGGGGCGAGTCTACGTTCTGGGACACGTGGAGACTACTAAGTATTCAGAACCGTTTCTGATTCCAGTAACCATAACCCATTCAGGAACAGAAGTAGATAGGCACGGTTCTGAATATAATATGTGCGTACCATTTTGCATTCACGGTACTATAAAACAACGTGTCATTGACGCTAATCAAAAGCGCCACGTAGCGAAAAGTATATAAAGTTATAGTTCACCTAATATACTGCTTAAATGCTTTACTGGGGGCCATGTTTTACTCACTTGTACATATACAAAGAGTAGAAATTGGCCAAATAGTTTGCCGCTCAAACTCTTCTCTTGCGGACCAACTATTTGGCCAATTTATACTCTTTCTTGTTTATTTCGTTCTTTAAAGTAAAACATTAACCGCACTTTTCGTATGTTTTGTAGATATGTGACGTCCAACAGCAGCGCCCCTACTGACGAGGCTGAGTGGAGGAAGAGAGTTGACACCATCATAGACTGGTTCTTAGATGACGATCTGGACTTTGTGGCCCTCCACTGGAACCAGCCGGATAAAGTATGCCATGCCTATGGACCTGGTAAGTTTGGTCAAAAACTTGTTGTTCCGTCTTATGTAGTATAGTTCGTTTGTTTGTATGTTTTTCTATAGTTCTGATAATGTGATGCTAATTACATGCCATATTCATAATTGACGTTGAGCCAAGCAAACATTTACGTTGAGTCAAGAAACATTTGACGTTGCGATTTGAGCCAAGGGAACATGCGGCAAAGATGGGTGCTTGCCTTGGTCCTGATTTCGCTATCTACGTGTAAAAGCTGCCCCTGTCGATCCACAGCAATCTGCTAGGTGGCGCTAAAAATAGTAGCCAAAACTGCACATTCCAAATCTTGTTACAGTTGCTTGTTTACTGAATCAACTTTTAAAATGTTTCACTATTTTGACTAGAAAGCAGCGCCCGGCGGGAGGAAATCCGCAAGGCGGATCGGCTCATCGGCTACCTGGTGGATCAGGTCAAAGGTCAGCAACGGCTGCGTGATCTGAACGTGATCCTGACTGCGGATCACGGCATGATCACGGCGGATCCCGTGCCGAATCCCATAGAGATCTACAATTACGTGTCTCCGAGCGATCTGAGATTGCTGCTGGCGGACTACGGACCGCTGGCCCTCATACAACCTGAAGACGGCAAACTGCAGGTAAACGATGCATACTTCAGTCTAAATATAACATTTTTAAAATAATATTATATAGACAGAAGCCGTCCACCAATCACAATTCCCACCTTTATATTGGTTGTGGCGCCAAAATCTTACTAATCTCATAAACACTGATGACCGCTGGTGACCCCAACACGCGTTCTGTTCTAATGACGTCGATGACCCCAAATGGAACAAGCGTTCTGTTCGAATGACCGCCGGTGACCCCAAATGAAACACGCGTTCTGTTCGAATGATCGCCGGTGATCCCAAATGGAACACGCGTTCTGTTCTAATATGACACTGGTGATCCCAAATGGGAACGACACATCTAGGACGAGTCACCCCAACATGTAAAATCGCCCTTCGGTGCAATAAAGGATTTGAAAATATGTAATACAAACAAACAAACAAAATAAAAACGAGCTTAACCTGCTGTCAGGGAATCTAAATGTATCATTTAGACTTGTGATGATTTTGTTCCAGTCAGTATACGATATTCTCCGGACGAGCCACCCCAACATGACGGTTTACCTGAAGGCGGACTTCCCCGAGCGGTTTCACTTCGCCAACAACCCGCGGGTCCCTGACGTCATCGCGCTGGCGGACTCCGGGTTTATCGTCCATTCCGTGAGTAGCCGACGCCATTTTTGACAGTCTTGTAGCCTCCTAGGCAGGTTCCTTTGTCTATGGCTGTATATCAGCTCTGACTGTGCCCGGCGGCTGTTTCTTGAAATCCACCTACAGAACTTACAGGAAATTGATATAATAACTACAATGATTTCCATAATATTGATCTGTTTCTTTGTTTGTTTGTGTCAGGCGTGTTGTTGTTTTTTTCCATCTTGTCTTGGATCAAAGAAATACAAAGGACGTGGGCTACCGGCCAGGAGAGCGGGAGTCGAGCTCTGAGTTAACTTAAAATATTTAAACAAATTTAACAATATAAACCATGTACTTTATAGGGATTCTTTATTGACACAAAAAAAGTACAGGGCCTTTTGTATGGTCTTCTACAACTAAAGATCTAACAAAGATAAATATACGTATGGATAACTTCATCCTACGTACATAATATATGTATGTGGCAAATTACATACAGAATATATATCAGTGGTAACAATAAAGGTTTAACTATTCTCTAACATGTAGTCTCTATAATTTCCACAGATCTACCCAGGGCGAATTGACGTGCCAGGCCAGCACGGGTACGACAACGCCCTGCCGAGGATGAAGGCGTTGTTCCGCGGGCAGGGGCCGGCCTTCCGGCGGGGCTACGCGCACCCTCGCCCGTTCGACTCCGTTCACATGTACGCTCTGATGTGCGAAATCCTCGGGCTCAGGCCTGCGCCAAATAACGGGTCCATACAGGAAGTCAGGGAGCTGTTAGACCCTAGTTTTACCAGCAGGGCAGCTAGTACTATTTCCAGTGGCCTGTTGGCTACTGTAGCTGTAGGGTTAGTGATGTTGTTTGGAATCTCCAAGTAGATCTTTTGGTAGTTACAAAGAAAGGCCGTAACACACCAGATTTGAAGGCACGCGGTGTGGTGGCAGCTAGTTATATTACACCGAATCTTTGCATATCTGCACAACTATAGTTGTTTAAAGTGGTTAAGACTTTCTATAGATGATGCCCCAACCGTACTTGTTAGCAACAAGTTCCACTCTGGTGAAAGTTCCAAACGGGAACTATGCGGCTCCAGATGTCTTACTGAGGGACGACTGCTGTGTGAGTGTGATATATGTAGATGTCGGTTAGCTTGAAGAATAAATCCACTTTGCTTCATATAAACCTAATCTAAACTAGAACATGTGTCACCAAGACGTCGTTCAAGAGGGTAAACAAGACTCGTTAACAGATGCTCGGCAGAACAAAAGCCTTCTTATGCCTCTTCCTTTTCTAAGAAAAATGTCAAACAGATTAGTATTATAAGCTACAGAAGATGATCTCTCAGTAAAGCTACCGAAATCAACGGTAAAGTTGTAACATATTGAAATGGCGAGCAATCCAACTTTTGTAGCATCTAATTGTTTAAGCGATTTTAGACTAAAGCTAGAATTAATAAAGTTGCCACCATCCTCTTTAGCTTTATTAAAGAAACGTAATTTCCACTCGTTTCAGCTGTTACCACCTCCGATTTTATATACACATGATGTACAGAAAATATGAAAGCGGCGGAGAGCTGGATTTTGCATTAAAATTCGTTTTCTCAACGACTTGTATTCTTTCAGCAAAGTTCTTTGATTCCGGTTCTCAAGAACATTCTAGACCAACGCATACATCGTCCGAAACTGAAAACAACTATTACCTCATTTTCTGGTGACTCTTGTATTGTTTCGTTCGTATCCGGAATTGAAAACATTATCTGCTCATCGGTTTCTGAAATCAATTTTCGCCCCCTTTTCTCTAGAGAACACAACCGCTGCAAAACAGCTGATGTCAGTGAGGAAATATTTGACATCAACGTATTTCATTGACAAAGAACAATTTCTTAAACAGTTTTGTGTGCTTACAAAAGTTCAGGGCTATTTCAATCCACGCATTTCCCCTTTTACGATATATAGCCAAGTAAGTTCTTTGGGCCAAGTGAATTCTATATTGGCCGCCTGTATCTATTGGCCGATAGATACAGGCGGCCAATATAGCCCCATATTATCTGCTTGGAGATTAAACATTTCCCACCAGAGAGTAATTAACTCCGAACTATAAAACAAAGCAAAACAACAACAGATGTTCCATTCAAGGCCGGATCTATACTGCCGATAATTCCTTACAAAACGATTTAAACTGATCTAATCTGTGGTTAGCAAATCAGAACCCTCGCACATGTCGGATTAAGCACCTAATCCTACTTAAGAAGGATTTCCTCAAGTACGTAGGCAAACACTGCAACATTGTCGGTAAAGCTAACAGCACAAAACGTGTCTCTGCTCCAAAGGACTTCCACACAACCACTACATTAGCGATACGAGTATTTCATACGGGAGCGGGTATTTTGGAGCGGATCAAAGAAGAAAGACAATATTTCTAGAGAACACCGCGTAGATTTAGTTAGATAACCTTTCGAAGGAGACAATCTTAAGTTCAGGAAAAAGTAGAGTTCATTTATTTGAGGTTCTAGCTTGAAAATTTCGTGACGCGCACACTAAAAACGATGTCGTCGAAACGAGAGAGAAGATTCTTAACGCTCGTATTAGTTTGCGTAGCGCTACATGTGGCAATCGGATACTCTTCAGTACTAGCACAGGATACAAGGTAAGTAAATTTTTCTGTTTAAATTTTTTAAAGAAAGCAAATGATATATTCCTTCTTATTTGCACACATGGAAAAGTTGTTTAAAGCTATCTAGTGATTATGCCCCTAATGTAGCTGGTGTCTGCAAGTTTCACTCTACAATTGATTGTTTTACGAAAAACGGCAGACATCATGGCTTACAAGTAGCCTCTACAAGGCTTCGGGAGGCGGCTGGACAGAGTAGATATTGGCCAAATAGACGGGAGTAGCGTGCGAAAAATGTACTTTCTCGTGTACCAACTCCCTCGTTATCTATTTCTACTCTTTCTAGCCGCCTCCTGAAGCCTGGTGGAGGTTAGCTTAGAAGTTAGTTAGAAACTTTTTACTCTTACTGATATGCTGTTATTTTTTGATAGCACGGGTAAACACTTCTGCAACGAGACAGTGACGACTACCCAGGAGGTTGTGATCACGAAAGAACAGGAAGACACCTGTCAGTGCGGGGAGTTGTACCTGAGAGAAAAAGACGGTTGGAAGCTACAGTATGACAGGATGGTAACGGTCTATGGCGGTCCGACCGGCGCTTCACAAGCTGTGGTGTCACAAAATGCCATCTGCTACATCTTCAAGTAAGTAATTGCTTCTTTAATTTTGACAAGTCTACAATATCCCCTTTCCACAGAAGACTCAACCGTTGATCAGCGATCAAATGCCATTTCATTGTGGCAAACCTGAAAAAAAAGGAAATTGAAGTGAATTCTCGGAAGTAGATTGAACTTCATTGAACTTCAAGAGGTGCGCTTGATTTCATATGGCCGTTTTCTGTTTTCTATCAAATCAACTGTCCCATAAGTAAGGAATAAGCAATCCGCCTTTATAAAAGAGGAAAATCTAAATATTCTGAACAGTTTTATCTTTAAACGTTCCAACATTGTGTGCGAGCAAGGACTTTTTATCAACGAAAAAAAAAATGGTATCAAATGTTTCCCCCGCCCCAGGCCGGCGGTAACCCAGCCCGTGGAAACGCTGCGGACCGTGGCGCAATGCTGTGACGGTTGGAGCGGCTCCAAATGTGACATACGTGAGTCTACAATTTTTGTGCGCTTAAATGAACACACTTTGTACTTAAGTTAACAAAAGTTGTGTTTAGGTATCACGTTTGGTAGGACCACAACCGCTTTGAAATTGCTGAACAAAATATATAAGCTTGCACTTGAAAACAATGTAAGACATGTATAAATTGTATTGTCCTAACAGCATAAATAAAGATAATTTCAATTCACGTACGAAGTATGTTTGTTTTCCAATGAGCAGCTGTATGCGAACAGCAGTGTCTGAACCTGGGAACGTGCACGGCCCCTAACACGTGCGAATGTCTACCTGGGTACCATGGGAACGACTGTAGTAAGTCATTAACCTCTTTAATATGATTTTCAACAAATCAAACTCGGGAAAGTCACATTTTTCTTAGATGCGATCATATTCATAGTTGTGAATTGGAGCTAGAATAGAACATTTTTCCGGCTACTTCCGCGCATCCAAGAACGTAGAGTTGCCCGAGGCAGGTTTCTGGACACCCGTGGATAAAGCACGGTTCTGAATACACCAAAAAGTAGTCTCTACCAGACTTCGGGACGTGGCTGAAGAGAGTAGAAATTGATTCAAGCGACAGATAACATGCCAGGGGAGTTTGCCCGCTATTTCGCGACCGCTCCCATTTCTAGCACCCTTCTTATCGGTATATCAGGCCAATTCCTCTTCCGAAGCCTGGTAGAGTCTATAACCAAAGGTCCCGAATGTGTGTGCAGTGGTTTTACAAGCAAGTTCTGTCCCACAGGTATCCCGTTGCTGGGTTACTGCTACACGACCGCCGCCTGTACCACGGACACCTTCACACAGACCTACAGAACAGCGCAGGTAGACTACAACAACTGCTGTCACCAGACCGACGCTGTGGCCTGGGGCCCACTGGGGCAATGTTATCCCTGTCAGACATCGGACCTCACCAGCTTCTACAGCGGTAGGCTTGTATATAATTGTATTATCCAATGTATGTATATATCATTGTAAATTTTGACCGTGTATTTCGATTGTATGTATACTTAATGATCCTATTTTCTCCCAGGGTTGACCCCTAACAATAGTCTATGA
>NW_017804043.1:579262-592851 GCF_001625305.1 Branchiostoma belcheri
CATACTAGATTGGCCAGGCCCAAGGTGGCGTGTTGGACCCACTCTGGTCAATGGATACTGCCTGGTCAATTTGATACTGTCTTTTGCCACCCTATAGGGTAGGATCTGCTTGGAGATTACACAATACGCATAGCTAAGACCGGAGTGCAAAGGATCATCTAGAATCGTTTTTCTACAACTTACTTACACAATGTCTTTAAATTGCAACATTTAATAGTGCAAAAGAGTATGTAAGTTGGACACACTAGCCTAATGCTGTATCTGTTTTTGAACAGCTGTGTGGCCCAAGGGCCAAGGAAATGGAGATAGGCGCCGCCCCATTTAACTCTGTAAAATTCTCTTTAGTATCTGCATGGAGGGTCAGTGGATCTGCTCAGAGGACAAGTGCCCGGGAACATGCATAGTCTTCGGAGACCCGCATTACATAACGTTCGATCAGAAGTTCTACACATTCCAGGGCAAGTGCGAGTACACACTCGTAGAGGTATGTCATATTAGGTTCACTGTGTATGTGTGTGTGTGTGTGTGTGTGTGTGTGTGCGTGCGTCCGTGTGTGTGTGTTCGTTTGTGTGTGTGTGTGTGTCTGTGTGTGTATGTGTCAATGACCTGAACCAGACGTCTGTCTCCATGGTAACTAGTGCTGGGTTACATCATGTTGCAATTTTATAGCAGGAGGGATTTAGACTCCTGTCACCATATATTTGAATGTGTTTGAGTAAGAATTAACAGAGCAGACCATAAGCGAATGTAAACATTATGCACTTGCTTTGCAAATGTTACCTTTCTAATTAGAATTTGTCTCTATTAAAACTTATTAGAATTTGATTTAAAGTTTATTAAAATTTGAGACTAAATTAGGTTGCGTACAAGAAAATATTCATTGTTTTATGAAACTATTCACGGAAATCTTTTTTTTTTTGCAGGACTTTGTGGACGGTAAGCTGCTGATCACGTCCCAGAACGAGCCGTGCGGCAGCAGCGGAGGCGTGTCCTGTACCAAGTCCGTCACCGTCACACACCACATGACAACAGTCACACTCAAACGGGGAGGGGCCGTCACTGTGGACGGCAGGGACGCTAAGATTCCCTTCAGGTTTTTTTATCTCCATTATAATGTTACATAGATTCCATACTATTCTTCCTGGAGTCCGCAAGGGTGATTAAAGGTAAATCAGCGTGTGGCTGATCGATACAAGACGGGGGGTCGCCAGGCCTCCATCTGGGTGATTTGAAGTGAATCGCCAACTTCCATTTTAACAATCACTCACATGGTGTGCCCTGGATTCATGTACCAACTAGATCTGGCATCATGCTGTCTTGCGGTTGGTAACTCAGAACCTAGATAACTCAGGTAAATATAAATTGGGTTGGGGCGTGCTCTTATTTGGGAAATTATGTGGTTTTACTGTCAGGTCTCAATTCCAAATAATGTGGCTCTTCTTCTTCTACTAGGAATCAAGACATTTACGCTAAGAGAGGTTCGTCCATTGTGACTGTTCTGGAAGGGTTCGGCTTCAGAATCATGTGGGACAACATCAACCGCCTCTACATCACGTTAGACACGGTCTACTCTAATAAGGTATGTGAGAAGACCTTTTCGTTGTATCCGTCCACACATAGCAAGTCTTACAACAACTTTGCACAACTTAAACCCTGTTCACATATGCCTTAAGACGTACATTGTGTACCTACGATACTTTTACGTGACGATATTGTAGGACCTCGTTGTCTTAAAAACTGTTACAATATATAACTTTTCAAGCTTTTGCACTCGCTATACTCATGAAATCTACGACGTATGGCACAATCGTCGCTGACAACCCTCTATCAAAGGTGTATTGCACAATTAATGTGACCTGGGCTTTGTACTGAATCATCGCTCAGCGTACAAAATGAAGGTTCAACACAATGGAATATGTCAGGTGATATTTTGCTATAATATAATTTTTAGGTTCGAGGTCTTTGTGGCACATTCAACTGGAATCAGCATGACGACTTCACCACACCCGAGGGGGACCTGGAGACAAACGCAGTAGCGTTCGCCAACAAGTTCAAGGTATTCTGTTCTACCATGAAAGTCCATATTTGTTGGTAGTTACATGTCAAGGGTAAAACTTTAGTTCGAACATAAAAGAGAAATGTTCTCACCTGGAGCTTTCGACCAGTCACTCTGGTCTTCCTCAGTAGATTGACCCAGTGAGACTTGTCATGTGGCTTCTCTGAAGTGTGACGTCAATACTGGGTTAAATGTATCTGGTAGACAATGTCGGCCCCCGTCGCTGTTGAGTGAAGGGTGATGGGCCCTAAAGTAAATAACCTCTTTACGCAAGCTTTAAGGTGTACGTACGGATTTCAATGTGCAGTGCAATTTCCCGCCTCTGACGGTCTTAACCATTGATCCCAGCTTCACGTTGAGTGTCTTGACGCGGCGCAGCTGTCCTTCCACCCGTGCGACACCTTTTTTGTAGTTAAAAAGCGGTTTTACTTTATGTTACGGCTGTATCCATGCGTCCCAACCATCAAGTTTTGAGCAGGAATCTTTCGGGTCACACTGACCGATGCCATGTCTTTGACGAACACACAATCTTGATTTTTGATCCCAAGCTTCACGTTGAGTGTCTTGACGCGGCCCAGCTGTCCTTCCACCCGTGTGACACCTACACGCAGATGCGCAACTTCGCCGTGGAGCGCTGCGCCATCATCTTCGACTTCATCTTCCAGAGCTGCCACATCGAGGTGGACATGAACCCGTACTACGAAAGGTAAAATGTTTTTATTTATTTGTTTATTTTTTTGTTTCTTAGGAAAGGTTTTGGTCCTTGTTGTGGGTACATTAAGGCACACCAAGGATCACTCGACAGAGGCGCCGTGCGGTATCAACTTCCAACGCATTTTTGACAAATTGCTGGCGTCACCTGTCCGTAAGATCACGTGACCACTGGAGTTGGTCATTCAAACCCTAAAGAAGTCTGCAATATAACAGTCGAAATTTGATGACTTTTTTTATTGTGCCGGGATAAAGTTTTAGATATTAACTACATCAAAGAATCTTTATTCTTGTGTTTACGATAATTTTCATAATAATGCACACTTACATTAACGCAAAAATATGGTAGTTTTTATGTTTCCAAAAATCTTCATTCTTATGTTTCCGATAATTTTAACAATAATGCACGTTTACTTCAACGTAAAAATGGGGTGTTTTTTTATGTTCCCAGTTGTCTTTATGTTTGTGGATGTGAGGACACTAACCAGTGTCTCTGCTCGGCCGTAGCCTTTATTTATTGTGCTGGGACAAATTTTCTAGCTAACTAGTTAAGAATCTTATTGCATGTTTACTGAAAAGAAAAATGTGTTTTTTTTACGTTCCCAGTTGCCTTTACGATGTTTGTGGATGTGAAGATACTAATCAGTGTCTCTGCTCGGCTGTGGCCACTTACGCGTCCGAGTGCGCACGCTCGGGAGTTGTCGTGGATTGGCGGCAACACGAACTAGTCAAGGAAGTTTGCGGTAAGCTTAAAATCTTTATATATAGGCGACAGTTTTGAACTGAGTATTACATTTAATGATTGACAATGGTATCTTATGAATACTGATAAACTGATAGTACATGATACAACACACAATTTGTAGCTGAATATCAGTACTTATATTTAGCTGAAAGATTTAACTGATAATGGTAATGTTACCATGAGCACATTTCTGTTCAATGGCACTGCCATATCTATTATATTATAAGAAGATTATGTACCTACATCATTTAACTTTGATTACAATCGAAGTCTTTGTTAGAGCTCCAAATCACCTAATTTTAGACATTTTAGACATTCTTTCTAATTCTACATCTGTTGGTTGTTGCCCTTTTTTAACATTTAGGCTAACTTTTAACAGAGCAAGCTGTAATACATTGACTGCTTCATGTGTCACGAGACTTGGGGGCTCTTAATTCTAATCTATGTCTTTTTTAAGCAGCGTTATTCCACGCCATTGTTTTAAATCATGCTCACAGTTGTGCAGTGCACGGGAGGACAGCTGTACAAAGAGTGCATGGACACGTGCGGCCGAACATGTACAGACTTGGTACACGAGGAGGAATGTCTCGCCACGGCGGAAGAGGTTCCGTGTGTTGCAGGATGCAACTGTCCTGGTAAGGTATACTCAGGATGAGCTAGGACTGCCACTGTTGTCAATGAATAGTATATGAATAGCATAGTACAGAATGGTACAGAATAGTATAGAGTAGTATAAAGTAGTATAGAATAGTATAGAATAGTGTAGAATAGCATAGAATGCGATGGAACGGTGCAGAATGGAACAGGGCAGAATAGAATAGAGTAGAATAGAGTAGAGTAGAACTTATATAGAATAGAATAGAGTAGAGTATAATAGAATAGAATAGAACAGAATAGAATAGAATAGAATAGAATAGAATAGAATAGAATAGCACTTTACCGACCCTTTTTAGGACTAGACTTGGGAATACGTGGATATTTCCATTGCCTTTGTGTGAAGAACTTTGAAATTTGTTTTCGTTCTTTTCTAATACTAGTAACAAACAGGTACTCATACTATACACGGCTCCATTCTATATACCTACACCACAAGCAAACTTTCTCAACAAAGTTAAAATGTAGTTTGGTCATGTCTTTGTGCTTTGTAGATGGAATGGCACTGAACGATGAAGGTCTGTGTGTGATGAAGTCCATGTGTACGTGTAAGGACGGCGGCAGGACGTATGCACCGGGGACAACCATCACTAAGGGATGCAACACATGGTAAATTGCGCGTCTGATAAAATATATTCAGACTAGGGTTGGAACGAAAAAAATCTCTGTGTACAATGATCGCAAAATCGCAAGTCTCAAAATCATTGCATGCAGAGCTTACTTTTGTTCCAACCCCAGCCTGAATAGGTCCTTTTTTATGAAGGAATAAACTACCGATGTGCAGTGTAAGTCGCAAAATGTAAACTGCACGACCGTAAATTGATTTCTTGGTGTTAACAAGGACTATATCTAAAATTCAAGACAACAGCTGAAGGCGTTTATTAATAATTGAAGAAAAATAAGATTTGTAGCTCTGCAATGAATGAAGGTGTTGCGTTTGTTTGTTTGCTTTTCTTCGTTTGTTGAGACATGCACTCATACAAAAACTATGAATGCTGCTGATTTTTTTTTCAGTCACAGGGAGGTAAGCATGCTCGTTTTTTTTTTCTGAAAACTGTATTTTTCTTTATATTTCCGGCCTAACGTCTCATCTATGCTTTACCAGTGTATGCGCGAACGGCGTGTTCAACTGTTCGGACCACAAGTGCCCGGATGTGTACGCATGCCCGAGGAACCTCATGTACCGCGATGACGTGTCACCTTGCCCTTTGACCTGTGACAACATGGTAGAAGATGAATACTGCAACCTGTTCAAACAACCTGGTTGCGGCTGTCCAGATGGAATGGTGTTAGATGTGAGTAAGCAAGAACAAAATATTCTACTGATAAACAACTTAGATGACTGCATAGATACATGTATGAATGATAATAGGGCAAATGCATATTGGAACATTTACAATACATGTAGGTTGTCATCTATCTATCTATCTATCTATCTATCTATCTATCTATCTATCTATGTCTCTATCTATATCTATTTAAAATATCTATATCTATCAGTATATATATATATATATATATACCTACAAATGTATCTTATTTACCTCTCTCTCTCTCTCTATATATATATATATATATATGTGTGTGTGTGTGTGTGTGTGTGTGTGTGTGTGTGTGTGTGTGTCTCCTCTCTCTCTCTGTCTCTATATATTCATATAGTTTAGCACCTTGAAACATCTGTACCGAAACATAACCACGTCACGTATGTAATCTTTCCAAATGCTCACGTTAACTTTGTTCTGTTCCAAACTGCAGGAGGACTACTGCGTCCTACCGGAGAACTGCCCCTGTCATCACGGGATGCAGAAGCATCAGCGGGGAGAAACCATCACAAAGGACTGCAATACTTGGTAAGTAGTTTCACAGCAGGCAATTTAATTAATGATGGACGTACCAAGTAGGTAATAACAGCTCAGAAAAGAACGAGAAGAAATAGTCCTGACTTCAAGAACTATCGCAGAGCTTTGGAACTTGCTGTCACCAAGTACAGTAGGGGCATCATCATTAAATAGCTTTAAACAATGTTTAGAGTTAAATGTTCAACAGTTAGGTGTGACAGGTCGTTGGGTGTAACGTAGCCAGCTGCCGCGTGCCTGCGAAGCTGGTGTTATACGCCAAAGGGCGGTTATACCGGCTATACTGATACAGAAGCTGGTGTGTTACGCCGAAGAGCGGTTATACCGGCCATACAGATGAAGATACAGACAGATACAGAATTATATTTTCGGTTCTGTCATCTTTCCTCACAGTGTATGTAAGGGCCGACACTGGGAGTGCTCGGACAACAAGTGCGCTGGAGTCTGCATCGCCAGCGGCGACCCTCACTACATCACCTTCGACGGGAAGTCCTACTCCTTCCAGGGCGGGTGTAACTACATCCTCAGCAAGGACCTGGTGACGCAAGAGTTCACCATCACGGCAGAAAACGTGCCCTGTGGAACCAGCGGCGTCACTTGTACCAAGTCCGTCACGGTCGTCATAGGCAGCACCACCATCAACCTTGTCAGAGGGAGAAAGGTGAGGGGGAAGGTTAATACGTTTTCTGTAAATTGACATACTTTAAAACAATGGTAATCAAAAACTTATATAGATGAGAAATAATTGCACAATTGACGTGGGCTGGAATCTAGACTGCAAAAAGGGTCCAAAAATTGTCAATGAGATCAATTTTCATGTACAAATTTTCTTTGCAAAAGATCCCTTATTTAAGTTTTATGCAAAGCGTACTTACTACAAAATATTACTATTGGCGGAATGCTATTTGGTAATAGTAGTAACCATTATGCTCCTTTTAAGCATAAATTTTTGATTAGTAGCAAATTTGCTTTTTTTTTCTTTTTTTCCTTTTCCTGCAGGTGACAGTCAACAACGTTCCCATCCTCCCTCCCAAGGCGTATAACGGCACGGGATTGGTCATTCACAAGTCAGGCATCTACGTCATCGTGTCAAGTGTCATCGGCCTGGAGGTCAAATGGGATGGACGTACGCTATCTACTGAACATTTCTAGAAGAACACACAAATAAACAAATGAATAAACACACACACACATACATACATACATACAAACAAACATAACAATCATGGAAAACGATCTAGCTCCTTGCCCCCCCCCCAAAAAAAATCAATCAGCCCTTTTTCAGAGTAACTGAGGTCTCGGATGTTCAGCATACGTCACATTCCGGACGTGTCACCAGGTCAAAGGTCGTCGGAAGTCTATAACGGCCCCCGTCTCTGTATAGTGAAGATTTAACCCACATGATAAAAAAAAGCACTCCAATATGTTCTACTGGTCCTACACATATACATCTCTCAATACGTGTTCTCACTCTCACTCTCTCTCTCCCTTTCTCTCTTGCTCTCTCTCTCTCTTGCTCTCGCTCTTTTCTCTCCTCTATTTTTCTCTCATCCCTCTCTCCCTCTGTTTTGATGACACGCATTCTTTTGTCTTACAAATATTTTACAGAAACTCGCGTGTATGTGAAGCTGGACCCAGTTTTCGCGGGTAAGGTGGGGGGTCTGTGCGGAAACTATGACGGGGACGCTGAAAACGACTTCACGGCTAGGCAGGGCGGCGTGGAGAACGTGGCGCACATGTTTGCCGACACCTGGCGAGTCAGCACGTCCTGTCTGGAGACTCAACCGTCAGCCATGCACCCTTGTAAGGTGAGAGCTCAAATTTATGAATGAACGAATGAATAATTTGTGGGGTCGTGTGGCCCAACGGCAGCGTGCGCGACCGGGTTCGAGTCCTGACATGCCATCGATCTTGTGCCCTTGGGAAAGGCACTTTACACGACTTTCCCCACTAGAATCAAGTGAAAATGAGTATTGTCTGTCCAGTATTCGTTTCTGTGTGCGGGACAAAACACCAGCAACAGCTGCCTCTGTTCCGCATGTATTGCACTGTTGCAATTTCAATAAATGAAATCAAATAAATGCATGAATTTGTTGTACGATAATAGCGTACATGTACTGTCCTAAAACGGTTTCTATTTGTGAAAAATTTGACGAATGTATCGAAAGCAACAGCAGAAAGCTTGGAAATGGCAGATCTGTCTATGAGGCAAGCCTGTTTGGGTCATCAGGCCGCATAGATTTGAACTTTGACCTTTCGCTTTCCCTGTCCTTGGTGCTGAACGTACCTTCCGCGGCAGTAACACGAATGCTGGTCGCGGCCGTTTGCGAAAACTGCCAGGTTTTGAACCGTCAAAACTTGCTAGAAGGTTGGAAAGTATGCTTGTACGGCAATACTTATTATATATATATATTACTGTCCTAAAACGGTTTCAATTTGTGAAAAATTGGACGAACGTATCGAAAGCAACAGCAGAAGGCTTAAAAATGGCAGATCTGTCTATGAGTCAAGCCATGCAAAGTATACACTATTTGGGTCATCAGGCCGCATAGATTTGAACTTTGACCTTTTTGCTTTCCCTGTCCTTGGTGCTGAACGTACCTACCGCTGGAGTTACACGAATATTGGTCGCGGCCGTTTGCGAAAACTGCCAGATTTTTAACCGTCAAAACTTGCTAGAAGGTTGGAAACTATGTTTTAACTACTGTAGCTATTATTGAACGACTTTTTGTGGTGTTTTTGTTATGGGGGACTTTTTTTGTTACCATTTTACATGTCTGAAATTCTGTGACCCTTCTAAACTTTTCCCACTTGCATTCTATTTCCCTTTTTTTATGGCCCCTTCAAAAGAATCTATCATGTTAAAATAGGAAATTATGACCACCTAAGATAAAGACAATTGATAAAATCATGATGTTTCTATTCTTTAAAGCAATGGTTTTGTACTACTCCTAATCCTTACCAGGGCTCGAAATACTGGGTGCATGAGCACCTTAGTGCACCCAAAATCTGAACTTTGCACCCAATTTTTTTCTGTGGATGCACTGGTGCCCCCAAATATTTTTGTAGGTATTTTTGTACATATCAAATGTATAATAGTATGCAGGATATTCTTGGCATCTAAGTGTCAGAAAAATAAATTAAATATAATTTTTGTTGTAGTACTTGCTTAATATGATTTTGAAGTTAGAAGAGGAGCACTAAGAACTGCAATTAGGTTTTGTTTTATATGGTGCACCCCAAAAATTTTTGTGCACCTAATGTTTTAGGTTGGTGCATCAGTGCACCTATTTCCAAAAATGAATTTTGACCCCTGCTTACCCCTGCAGACCAGTGCTCGTGAGACCTGGGCTAAGAAGATGTGTGGAGTGTTGACAGGACCAATGTTCGAACCCTGCCACAGTGTGGTGCCTTATGAGATGTACTATTCCTGGTGTGTCTACGACTCTTGTGGGTGAGTTTGGAAATTCTGCTTCCTTTGAACTTGTTTTTAATCAGTGTCAATTAATCAACAGGGCCTCCTTTTGTTTAAAACAGCTAATATGGAATTTTTGAAGAGAGAAAAGTGGATGGTAGGAGTTGATACAGGTGTATTGTTTTATCTTGTACTCCTAGGGTTTTTGGTCTTTCTGTATGTTGCTGTTTTAAAAAGGTTGAGTTCTAAAATCTAAGTATTCACATCCACATGGCACCAATGCCTTTATACTTAATTGAATCACAGACAAACCTAAAATAATACATGCATTACTTCTGATGCCCTACAGATGTGACTATGGAGGCTTCTGTGAGTGCCTGTGTACTGCTATCTCCCTGTATGCCCAGATGTGCAGTGACAACGGCATCTACATCAGGTGGCGCTCTCAGGAGCTTTGTCGTAAGTACTTCTACTTCAATCTAAACCTTTTTTTTTCAAAAAACCACGTTCACTAGAAGCAAAAGCATATACATGCTACATGCTATATGATATAGGAATTTTCACAACTGGAAAAGTGTCTTACCTGTCTACATTTTGCTGCCTATGAGCTCTCTTCCTCAGAGGTTCTGACTGGAGTACTGCTTTTTGCCACTATGTAAATGTTGTAGCCAACACTTTTGCATCAAGAACACTATCACAAACATGGCTTGTCCCGATTCATCATGGGGGTTAACTTTCTTGTCCAGATGGCAACCTTGATTCTTCTGTTATCTTCTCTGTCTATTGCAAGTTAACAACTGTGTATTAGACTGGAAGAGGGCTACCAACATAATAAAACGGAAACTGTACAATCCAGTGGCCTCCCACAGGGAGACGTAGAGTTGAAAGATCACATACTACACTTTTGTCAATGTTATAGAGAGATACTGGTCTTGCAGAGACTGCTCTAGTGTCACCCATGAGGGACAGGGGTATTGGAGTAACTTTATCAAGTGTAACTCACCAGATAATTAATCCTGAGGCATGATGATGTACATCCTGTTTTCCCTCCCAGCCATGCAGTGTGACAATGGGTACATGTACGAGGCGTGCGGCCCCGTGTGTCAGGACACATGTCGGGCCCTGGGGGAGACTCCGCCCTGGTACTGTGAGAAAAGCACCTGTGTGGAGGGATGCTTCTGTCCTGAGGGATATGTGGACGATGGTAACATTTACCTACTCATTTTACTTAGACCTGACCTCTTGATGTAGATGATTCCATAACCAGAATTTCTGTATTTGTATCTGTATAAATAATATAACCGCCATTTGATGTAACATACCCGCTTCTGTATATGTACAGCTGGTATAACCGCCCTTCAGCATAACACAACAGCTTAGCAGGCACGTGCCGCCATGGCAGCTAGCTATATCACACTAAACAATTTGTTAAACTCAATCTTTACACATTTAATTGCAGGAGTTGTTTCAAGCTTTCTAGTGATGATGCCCCAACTGTGCTTGGTGGCAACGAGTTCCACTCTACAATACTTCTTGGAAAATATGAGTTTTTGAACACCTCAATCCTTGGTTGATGGTGATTTGTGATCATTGTCATTCTTGTCTGCCTACCAGGTGCTGGCTGTGTGAAGGCTACAGACTGTGAGTGTATCATGGATGATGTATCCTATCCCCCCGGGACTGTCATCACAAAACACTGCCTCAACTGGTAATGCTCGTTCTGGTATCTGTCCTTGGTGCTGAATTTGCCTTTTCAAAAGTATTTTGTGTTGTTTTAAGAATCAATCTTATTTTAAAACAGTGTCCTTCTGTCAATGATTTTCATAACATTTTTGGATACCTTTGTCAGTTATATTTATGCTGTATTGGTGTAGTAAATAAATGTAATTTTATTTTCAGCACATGTCTGGATGCTCAGTGGGACTGCTGGGGAGAGTCATGTGAAGGTGAGTACATGTATGCAATGCCACCTTTCAGACGTACCAGGAACTGCATGCCCTATTGATTGTTCTTAGATAACAAGTTTAACCAACTACTAGAGCTCTAGTATTAAATTTGTTACATTACTTTTTTTCTTTTAAGAATGAAAAATGATTTAACATACATTTTAGTGATGCTTCTCATTCATTTTAGAACTTTCTTGGAAAGTGTTTTGCTGCTGCAATCTTGAAATGCACATTTGTAGTTAGTGTTATGAACTTACTAAACTCTTGCACTAAACAATTTTACATTGCCTTCAGTGCCCACCTGTAAGATTGGAGAGTTCACCTGTGAAAACGGTCGCTGTCTCCCGTACGGCTGGATGTGTGACGGACAGGTCGACTGTGAAAATGGGGAGGATGAAAAGGACTGTGGTAAGTCAGATCTTGTTCACAGGCATAAAGACTAGAAATCTTTTAAAAAAGAAGTAAAATGCAGATTGATGGGATTTTTCTATTAGTCATTACTAATGTCTTGGTAGCGTACATAGTCCAGTGGTTAGCGAACCTCCTCCGGACCAAGGGGTTGGGAGTTCAAATTCCGGCTGTTGTCGCTCACCTGACATGCACGCTACTGGAAAGGGTTGCAGTCCTTAGGACAGGAAAATAAGCTGTGGTAAAAAAAAAAGCTAGGGGAACTTCCCTAGTACATTTAACCTGTAAATACTGTACATAGCATCTGTGACTTCTCTGTCATGGCCAGTGGGACATTAACTTTTCCAGTGAGCTAAAACTGTATCAAGATTTCGATTCAATGATTTCTTTCCTTTTATAAGCATTTGTTGTTTAAATATCCATGTAGTGCTCATGTTAGGTTATATCTTTGAAGCCTGATATAATGAAAATATGTTGTTTTGTCCTCACCTGCAGTATATGAGTGTGAAGAAGATGAGTTTAAGTGTGAGTCTGGGTCCTGTATTAAGAACGTGTACCGCTGTGATGGCATCACTGACTGCAGAGACCAGAGCGACGAACAGAAATGCCGTAAGTAGTTAAATATCATACTTTTGTTCATCTTTTTGCAATAGTACATCATAGCGCTGCCTTGCGAGAAATGTTGAAAGTGCACCTACCAGAACCATTTGTCTTGTGACAGGAACAAAACACACAATGGCTGCGGCCACAAGAGTGTCTATAGGTTGCAACTTCTTTAAAAATTGGTGGTTGTTGGTCTGTAAGATAAAGACCCCAGGACCACCTCATTATAAAAAGGTCTTATTTGAGTGATCACCATGATGTCACGGCTAGGGAGTGGTTGGCAAAAAGCGGGTTACGATTGGTTGATTCGCCTACCAATAATTTGCATATGTCTTCAAATAATTTGCATGTGTATGATGTAAAGAAAAACAATGATTGCTTCAATTTATTGATGCCTTCTCAATTGCAAGATCTTGAATACCTGCTAATATATATATTTTCACTGTGTATGATTCAATTCTGTGTCCTTTTCTTGCTGTCAATCACACTTCCCTTGACCCTTGAACCTTGACCCTTGTGCCTTGACCTTTAGCCCCTCCAGCCTGTGAAGAGAATGAGTTTACCTGTAAGAACGGGCGCTGTATCCCAAACACGTTTGTCTGTGATGGGGACCACGACTGTGGGTTCGACGATAACTCAGATGAAGAACAGTGTGGTGAGTCTTATTTTCCAGAATTGTTTCAAGAACCATTTGGAAAATATTTCAAGAAACTAGAAAGGCCGACATTTGCTTGGGAGCAAATACAGCATATTTCAGTCCATCTCCCTCCCACGCAAAAGTGGACTATTCCAAACTTACCCCAGTGCAAAACTGGCAAAGGTTCTCAAATAAATGAATTAAATAGTAGCTATATGAGAACAAAGATGCAACAACAAGTACTTTGAATCTTGAAAGCTTTACTAATATTATTACTGGTATGCAAAAACTAACAATTATGAGATTTGATACATTTTGAAGGTCTTAGGCACATAAAATTGAATGTGTGGGTCATTACGCACCACTTAGGTGCAATGTGACCTCAGGTAACCCGCAATGGAACACATGTTCCATGGATGGAACCGGCCATTCTTTAGATAGAACATGGAACGGGTATGGCACTTTTGGCCCTTTTTGGTGAAAATAGCCATTAAAGTCCCCCAAATGAGTCATTTGGAAGTGATGTATGCCAGATATATGACTGCTATTCTGTAGACA